>NC_091295.1:8772421-8904921 GCF_038502225.1 Cherax quadricarinatus
TGACTTTGGCTACATACATGTTACATACCCGTCTCTGACGTTGGCTACATACATGTTACATACCCGTCTCTGACGTTGGCTACATACATGTTACATACCCATCCTTGACGTTGGCTACATACATGTTACATACCCGTATCTCACGTTGTCTACATACATGTTACATACCCGTCTCTGACGTTGGCTACATGTTACATACCTGTCTCTGACTTTGGCTACATACATGTTACACACCCGTCTCTGACGTTGGCTACATACATGTTACACACCCGTCTCTGACTTTGGCTACATACATGTTACACACCCGTCTCTGACGTTGGCTACATGTTACATACCTGTCTCTGACGTTGGCTACATACATGTTACATACCCGTATCTGACGTTGGCTACATACATGTTACATACCCATCTCTGACGTTGGCTACATACATGTTACATACCCGTCTCTGACTTTGGCTACATACATGTTACATACCCATCTCTGACGTTGGCTACATACATGTTACATACCCGTCTCTGACTTTGGCTACATACATGTTACATACCCGTCTCTGACGTTGGCTACATACATGTTACATACCCGTCTCTGACGTTGGCTACATACATGTTACATACCCGTCTCTGACGTTGGCTACATGTTACATACCCGTCTCTGACGTTGGCTACATACATGTTACATACCCATCTCTGACTTTGGCTACATACATGTTACATACCCGTCTCTGACGTTGGCTACATACATGTTACATACCCGTCTCTGACGTTGGCTACATAAATGTTACATACCCATCCTTGACGTTGGCTACATACATGTTACATACCCGTATCTCACGTTGTCTACATACATGTTACATACCCGTCTCTGACGTTGGCTACATGTTACATACCTGTCTCTGACTTTGGCTACATACATGTTACACACCCGTCTCTGACGTTGGCTACATGTTACATACCTGTCTCTGACTTTGGCTACATACATGTTACACACCCGTCTCTGACGTTGGCTACATGTTACATACCTGTCTCTGACGTTGGCTACATACATGTTACATACCCGTATCTGACGTTGGCTACATACATGTTACATACCCATCTCTGACGTTGGCTACATACATGTTACATACCCGTCTCTGACTTTGGCTACATACATGTTACATACCCGTCTCTGACTTTGGCTACATACATGTTACATACCCATCTCTGACGTTGGCTACATACATGTTACATACCCGTCTCTGACTTTGGCTACATACATGTTACATACCCGTCTCTGACGTTGGCTACATACATGTTACATACCCGTCTCTGACGTTGGCTACATACATGTTACATACCCATCTCTGACTTTGGCTATATACATGTTACATACCCGTCTCTGACGTTGGCTACATACATTTTACATACCCGTCTCTGACGTTGGCTACATACATGTTACATACCCATCCTTGACGTTGGCTACATACATGTTACATACCCGTATCTGACGTTGTCTACATACATGTTACATACCCGTCTCTGACGTTGGCTACATGTTACATACCTGTCTCTTACTTTGGCTTCATACATGTTACACACCCGTCTCTGACGTTGGCTACATACATGTTACATACCCGTATCTGACGTTGTCTACATACATGTTACATACCCGTCTCTGACGTTGGCTACATGTTACATACCTGTCTCTGACTTTGGCTACATACATGTTACACACCCGTCTCTGACGTTGGCTACATACATTTTACACACCCGTCTCTGACTTTGGCTACATACATGTTACACACCCGTCTCTGACGTTGGCTACATACATGTTACACACCCATCTCTGACGTTGGCTACGTACATGTTACATACCCGTCTCTGATGTTGGCTACATGTTACATACCCGTCTCTGACGTTGGCTACATACATGTTACATACCCGTATCTGACGTTGGCTACATACATGTTACATACCCATCTCTGACTTTGGCTACATACATGTTACATACCCGTCTCTGACTTTGGCTACATACATGTTACATACCCGTCTCTGACTTTGGCTACACACATGTTACATACCCGTCTCTGACTTTGGCTACATACATCTCTGACGTTGGCTACATACATGTTACATACCCGTCTCACGTTGGCTACATCATGACCCTTCTCTGACGTTGGCTACATACATGTTACATACCCGTCTCTGACGTTGGCTACATACATGTTACATACCCGTCTCTGACTTTGGCTACATACATGTTACATACCCGTCTCTGACGTTGGCTACATACATGTTACATACCCATCTCTGACTTTGGCTACATACATGTTACATACCCGTCTCTGACGTTGGCTACATACATGTTACATACCCGTCTCTGACTTTGGCTACATACATGTTACATACCCGTCTCTGACTTTGGCTACATACATGTTACATACCCGTCTCTGACGTTGGCTACATACATGTTACATACCCGTCTCTGACTTTGGCTACATACATGTTACATACCCGTCTCTGACGTTGGCTACATACATGTTACATTCCCGTCTCTGACTTTGGCTACATACATGTTACATACCCGTCTCTGACTTTGGCTACATACATGTTACATACCCGTCTCTGACTTTGGCTACATACATGTTACATACCCGTCTCTGACTTTGGCTACATACATGTTACATACCCGTCTCTGACGTTGGCTACATACATGTTACATACCCGTCTCTGACTTTGGCTACATACATGTTACATACCCGTCTCTGACGTTGGCTACATACATGTTACATACCCATCTCTGACGTTGGCTACATACATGTTACATACCCGTCTCTGACGTTGGCTACATACATGTTACATACCCGTCTCTGACGTTGGCTACATACATGTTACATACCCGTCTCTGACGTTGGCTACATACATGTTACATACCCGTCTCTGACGTTGGCTACATACATGTTACATACCCGTCTCTGACGTTGGCTACATACATGTTACATACCTGTCTCTGACGTTGGCTCTCTGACTTTGGCTACATACATGTTACATACCCGTCTCTGACGTTGGCTACATACATGTTACATACCCGTCTCTGACTGACGTTGGCTACATACATGTTACATACCCGTCTCTGACGTTGGCTACATACATGTTACATACCCGTCTCTGACGTTGGCTACATACATGTTACATACCCGTCTCTGACGTTGGCTACATACATGTTACATACCTGTCTCTGACGTTGGCTACATACATGTTACATACCCGTCTCTGACGTTGGCTACATACATGTTACATACCCGTCTCTGACGTTGGCTACATACATGTTACATACCCGTCTCTGACGTTGGCTACATACATGTTACATACCTGTCTCTGACGTTGGCTACATACATGTTACATACCCGTCTCTGACGTTGGCTACATACATGTTACATACCCGTCTCTGACGTTGGCTACATACATGTTACATACCCGTCTCTGACGTTGGCTACATACATGTTACATACCCGTCTCTGACGTTGGCTACATACATGTTACATACCTGTCTCTGACGTTGGCTACATACATGTTACATACCCGTCTCTGACGTTGGCTACATACATGTTACATACCCGTCTCTGACGTTGGCTACATACATGTTACATACCCGTCTCTGACGTTGGCTACATACATGTTACATACCTGTCTCTGACGTTGGCTACATACATGTTACATACCCGTCTCTGACGTTGGCTACATACATGTTACATACCCGTCTCTGACGTTGGCTACATACATGTTACATACCCGTCTCTGACGTTGGCTACATACATGTTACATACCTGTCTCTGACGTTGGCTACATACATGTTACATACCCGTCTCTGACGTTGGCTACATACATGTTACATACCCATCTCTGACGTTGGCTACATACATGTTACATACCCGTCTCTGACTTTGGCTACATACATGTTACATACCCATCTCTGACGTTGGCTACATACATGTTACATACCCGTCTCTGACTTTGGCTACATACATGTTACATACCCGTCTCTGACGTTGGCTACATACATGTTACATACCTGTCTCTGACGTTGGCTACATACATGTTACATACCCGTCTCTGACGTTGGCTACATACATGTTACATACCCGTCTCTGACGTTGGCTACATACATGTTACATACCCGTCTCTGACGTTGGCTACATACATGTTACATACCATCTCTGACGTTGGCTACATACATGTTACATACCCGCATCTGTGGAATGACAGAAAATAGCACAGACACAGTGGAATGATAGAAATCTTGAAAAACTAATGCAAGATTCTGAAACATATTTAATAAAACGCTGAGATAATATAATCATTGATATTTATTAGATAACTGTACAAATATGGAACAAGATTCCACGAGATGAACTGGTGGTTACTGACTGATAACTACATTATAATTAGTAGTTCCTAACTGATAACATTATAATTGGTAGTTACTGAGTGATAACTACATTATAATTACACCCTTCCCCCCCCCCGCAAAAAAAAAACTTTTCCCTACACCTCTAATTCAGGATTTCCTTTGTTAGTTACCGGTTGTCAAAGATACTTGTCAATAAACACGTGACCTGTTGTTAATTGTGTGTGTGTGTGTGTGTGTATGTGTGTGTGTGTGTGTGTGTGTGTGTGTGTGTGTGTGTGTGTGTGTGTGTGTGTGTGTGTGTGTGTGTGTGTGTGTGTGTGTGTGTGTGTGTGTGAAGGGGAAGGTAGGCGCCAGGTAGTCTCTCCTAGACCACCAGTCGTGGCGGCCACCAGTCTGTCGCCACACACACACACACACACACACTTCACCAGTATAAATACTGCCTCCGTCAGTCTATTTCTCTCAATTTATATGCACCGAGAACACCAGTGAATATACACCGATGGGTGTATATTTCAGTATATACACACTGATTGTTGGAGGGATATTATTTCATAAAAACTTGCATCTGTGGTCGCAGTCGTGGCCAATGCTAACCTTTCTATATGTAGATGGTAGAATCTAATAATTAATGCCAGCAAAAATAACTCATTACGATTGTAACCAGATATAAACATGTAAATAGTTCGTTACGACTGTATTTTGTTTAGCTATTAAAACTTTGGGGTCCAGTTCCTAGACCTATTATGTACCTCTGTAATCTTTTGACTACCGCCCACAGGATGGGTATGGGGTGCATAATAAACATATTAAAATAAACTAACAGCCTTCAAGGTTCAGTGGGTAAATACGTGAACTTAGTCGTCTTAGAGCTGCCTGACCGTAAATCCCACCTACATAACCTGGGACTCCAGAGTTAGTTAAGCTTGTGACTTGACTGATAAAGCTGGTGACTGAAGTGGTGAGATCTTGGCAGAATTGGTCAACATGTGGTGGTGCTTATATGATTAGACTCTTGACATTTCAATAACTGTCTTCCATTCCTCCCCTCTCCATCATCCCTCCACTCCACACACTTGTATCCACTACTCTTTAATCCAACATCCTTCCCACTCCATCATTCTCACACTCCACTCTTCTGAAGACAAGATTCGTATTACCCCTTCCGCGGCTCCTCCACCTGCCCAATGCTGAACCTCTGCCCACCCTACACTTCACAAATAAGAATATTTTGAGTAAGTTTATTGGTTAGTGTGGCTGTCTATGGGTCTTCTCTCAACCATGCCCTCTGCGGCAGCAACTTTAATTTGATCATATACCTGAATGAAAGGGAGTAAGCCAGCTGAGACAGATGGAATTAAATCTAATGTGCTAAAAGCTGGTGGGGATTTAACTTTGGAGTGATTGGTGTATGTGTTCAATATACACATGAAAGAAGGGAAAGTGCCTAATATTGGCAGAGAGCAAGCACAGTTCCCCTGTATAAGGGAAAGGGGGATAAGAGAAAGTGTGAGAATTAAAGGAATAAGCCTGTTGAGCATACCGGGTCAAGTAGGTGGTAGAATTATTATTGAAAATTTTCGGGAAAAGACCTAAAGACTGTAGAGGAAGGAGGAAGATTTAGGAGGGGTAGGTGTATATTGTAGACCAAGTGTTTACATCGAAACATAACTGAACCATACTTAAAGTTAAGGAAATTCTTGTCACGTTTAGTGAGCTAGAAAAAAACATTATAGAGTGGATGCATGTGGCATGCAAAAAGTATATTACAACTTATTCGGCATACACCACACTCCCATATAGGCTGCCTTCCAACCAGCAAACCGGTGCTAAGGGTTTAACGATCGATAGGGTACCCATCGTTAAATCAGTACCTTGGTTCATTGGCTAATCGCAGGCAAGACCGCCAAAGCTGATTCACTTAAGGTAAGCACTGGCAGACTTGCCTCCCTGCTGGCTGAGTATGGTGCACTCTCTCTGGCTTCTGCTTTGCCAACTGTCACCATGGTGTACACTATACATATTGTACATACCAATATATAGCGGGTGAAGGCAAATATACATTATAGTCTACTGCTGAGTTTTGTTTGCTCCATATTCCCATTATGACCAAGTCTCCCAGGCCATTCATTACCTGTGTGCATAATAATGCAGGAGCAATGTGGCAGATGATAAAAAGGTATGGAAAAGGTGGTAGGTTATTAATAGCAGTACAGAGTTATTATGAGATGTGAGGCTCAAGTTAACATAGTAGAATAGAGGGGAACTAGTTTGCAGTAAAGGTCCCCTCAGGGGGGAGGTTTCTTGAAGCTGGTGAGAATTCCTGAGCAAAGGAATGAGACCTGCTCTCTTTTTCCTTAGATTGAATCTGATTGCCTCTCATTCCCCAGATACTGCATATTCCTATAGGTTTAACTCTGCCCCTCATAAATATAATATTAATTTTTTTATTAACACATAGGCCGTTTCCCACCAAGGCAGGGTGGTCCGATAAAAGAAAAACTTTCATCATCATTCACTCCATCACTGTCTTGCCAGAGGCATGCTTACACTACTGTTATAAAGCTGCAACATTAACACCCCTCCTTCAGAGTGCAGACACTGTACTTCCCATCTCCAGGACTCAAGTCCAGCCTGCCTGTTTCCCTGAATCCCTTCATAAAAGTTACCTTGCTCATACTCCAACAGCATGTCAAAAACCATTTGTCTCCATTCACTCCTATCAAATATGCTCGCGCATGATTGTTTGAAGTCCAAGCCCTTCGCACACAAAACCTCCTTTATCCCCTCCCTCCAACATTCCCTAGGCCGACCCCTACTACGCCTTACTTCCATTACAGATTTATACTCTCTCAAAGTCATTTTATTTTGTTCCACCCTCTCTACATATCCAAACCACCTCAACAACCCCTCCTCTACCCTCTGGATAATAGTTTTGGTAATCTCGCACCTCCTCCTAATTTCCAAACTACAAATTCTCTGCTTTATATTCACACCACACATTGCCCTCAGACATGACATCTCCACTGCCTCCAGCCTTCTCCTTGTTGCAACATTCATCACCCATGTTTAACACCCATATAAGACTGTTGGTATAACTATACTCTCATATATTCCCCTCTTTGCTTCCATAGATAAAGTAAAAGTATTTCTAGACTACTTTCCAAAACAACCTTAGTCAGAACCAACAGGAGGAAATAATTTACTGGACTTCGTTCTGGCAAACAAGGAATCTCTAATAAATGATCTTAAGGATAAAAAATAGAGCTTGGAGAAAGCGACCACAAATCACAGAATTTCTGTATTTAATTAAATTGCCCTAATAAAAATAAAGGTAATGTTCCCAATTTTCGTGGTGCAGATTATGAAACCAAAGGATTACCTGTGTAAAGTAGACTGAGATAACCTGACTAGGACTTATCATGAGAGTCGCCGGAGAGAGAGTGGTGGTGTAAATCAGCATGACTTTTTTCAAAAGTGTTGTGCTAGCCGCCCAAGCTGCATATATTAATAATAGGGAAATTAGACTAAATATATATGATCCTAAATGAAATAATAATTGATTAAAATAATCACACAAAAGAGTAAATAGGAAACTGAGGTTGTGAGGGAATCAAAGACCATCCCTGCTTCAAGGGGGCTCCTGGGTGCAGTGAAAAGGTTTTTGGTCTGTGGAATTAGACCTTTTGGTCTCCTTCCTCAGATTGAACCTAATTACTCCCCAATCCCCTCTTCCCTGTCCCATCCTCCCCATCTCCATGCCCCCTTTCCTTCCCCCCTCCCAACCCTCCTTTTTCCTCATCCCATTTGTAGCCTCTGTGGTCCTCCCCTCTGGCATTACAGTTTCTAGGTAGGGGGAAGTGTACTGGGGTTCATCCCACTTTGAGGGGTCCCTCGGGAATAGTGCAGTTTTCTGTGCAATCTGGATCATCTGGAAGTGCCCTGCTCCCTTCCCGGATTTCCAGAAGGCAGGGCAGGGTGTCCTGCAAGTGATGGGTGTGTCTCCAGAGGCTGCCTGTCGGTTCTGGGAGGTGGCAGCCTAGGGAGGTATGCTTTGTGGTGGTGTCCGACCGCCCTCTCTTTTGTCTGCCGAGGTGGCCCAGTGGATGTGAGGCTTCTATCCTGGAACGCTGGTTTACTGGTGTAAAGGGTAGGGTATTGCACGGGTTCCATGCTACATCTACACTGCTAGCGGTTTCGAGGTCCTCTTAGATGAATGGAGAAACTTACAGCTCTTTCATGCCTTCCAGTAACTGTCCCTCCACTGTCCCTTTCTATTTTTTTCCTTAAATAATAATAAGAAAGAAATGCCATCATCATGGAGTCTCCGTTCCATGACCCCTCTCCTCCTCCTCCTCCTCCTCCTCCTCACAGGCCCCTTTTTGTTACTGCATCCTGTTCTAACCCAGCTTCGTTACTGGACCATTCTCCAGACTTTTTCCATACCCCTGTACCTTCTGCTGGTGATACTTCATCACCTGCTCCAGGTGCTGAGGCTCCGCCTGTTTCTTTTAGTGCCTCTGCCTCTTGCATGCCTTTAACTATGCGTTTGGCTTCCCCAAACACAGTATGACAGTTTTTGGATCACCCACCTGCCTCAGGTCTGGCTGCCCACGGTCCTATACCTAAACACTCCAGACCATTTGCTGACGACGGTTCTTCAATTTCTACTCATTCCACCCAGAAACGACCTACACGACACCCACTTCCTTTATGTACCGTGTTTACAAGTGCACAGTGGACCAAACTGTTTTCCCTACAACCAACATCTCCAACTAATTATCTTTCAGACCATAGTGCTGGTAAAGGTCTTTTATGCCACGTTGGCCAAAATATATCCTTTCACGCTCTTCGGAGAGCATCGTTACAGTTCAGAATGCAGAACAAGCTCATGATCTTTCCCATCTTACTTCCATTGATAACATTCCTATTATAGTTCACAAACACAGTTCTTGCAGTGGTATGGTGGTTTTACTGCGTACCATTGTACAGTGTGATTTTCTGTCTTGCAGTGACGATATTTTGGAGCAATTAGCCCTGCAAGACCTTCCAATTCTCAAAGTGGATACATATGCCCTGCCTGCTCATGGGTGGAGGCACTTTCCCAACAGCATAACTTCTTAACCTTTGGCTGCCATGAACTCCCGTCCTCCGTTTATATCACGGGCCATCGCCTAGGATTCTTTAAAGTGGTCCCTACACTTCAACAGTGTCAAAACTGCTGGCGCTTTGGACATCCTGCTAAATACTGCAGGTCAGCGGCAGAGTGCCCAGTCTGTGGTGCAGTGGCTCATGCCAATATTTCTTGCAGTCTTCCCTCCACTTGTCTTAATTGCAATGAAACTCATCCCTCTTTTTCCCGCCGACGTCAGGTCTATCTTAATGTATGAGAAATCTGTTGTCTTAAGGAAAGTGAATGCCTAACTTTTGCTATGGCTGTCTCTCGGTTCTGCCTTCAGGGAAATCTTCCTCGTGTTCCTTATTCTCAAGTAGATAGGAGACCTCCAACCTCGACGTTCCCCCTACCTATCAGCTCCTCTGGTGCCATGTCTTCCGGGGGTCACCCCTGTCTCTAATTTTTTGCGGTTTCACCCTCTAAAACCCCCACTTCCTTACGTATTCCTACTTTTACTTCTTCAACTCGCCCACTAGCTTCTCGGTCTGCGAGTTCTCGCATGCCTGCCTCGTAGCTCCCGTTGGCAATTTGGATGAGCGAATTAAGACTTATACTCTCATCTTACTGCTTTTTGTGAGGACCCTTCTTTGTCCTGTATTGGTGAGCTGGTGCACCAGTTTTCGACCTTAGTTTTGACTGCAGCCTCACGTTTTATTCCTGAAACCTCAGGCAGGCTTTCTCAGACATGCGTGCCTTGGTGGTCTCCTGTGTGTGCTCGTGCAGTGCATTTGAAACATGCTGTTCTACTGTTACCTCGACTTCTTATATGTGTGCAGTTTAGAAGAAGGTACGGAAGTTCTGCAGCAAATATGCTCTGGGCCCAGCTCCCATTCTGCAGGTTGCTGGTGTTATTCTTGCGGTCTATAAACATGCTGAAGTGCAGGGCAATGAACAGGTGGATGCTGCTGTGCATCAGGGGTATGTGATCTTCCGGTTTCCTATAGAGGTTTTCTGTTCAGGGATTATTTTACAGTCATCTCTGCCTGTCTTCGCTGCCATTGGCAACAATGGTGGTCGGACATGCACCATAACAAATTGCACTCTATTAAACCACTTTTAGGATTGTGGCCATATTCTTACCACCATTGCCGCACTCGGGAGACAGCATTCTCCCGTCTCCACATCGGCCATATTCGCCTTACCCATGGGTATCTCATGGAACGACACCCTATTCCTCTGTGAGGGTTGTCGAGTCTCTATTTCAGTTCTTCACTTTCTTGTGGATCGTCTGGTTTACCAGCGAGTTCGCAGGATTTATCTTCATCGACGCCGCATCAACGCCGCTGCTTTACTGGTCTTACTTTATGTTCCCTTCTTGCAGATGGCCCTGCCCTTGACTTATGGTCACTTTTTAACTTTTTGTCAGCAACAGCTTTACTATACGAACTTTGACACATAGCCCTTAGAGTCCCTTCCAGTTCTTTTCTCCCCTCATCTTTGATCCCTTCTCCACCTAGCTGTTTATAGCCCCAGCACTATTTTCTGCCCCACAGTGTTGCATGACCCTTGTCGGTTTAGCGCTGTCTTTGATTATAATAATATAACAAAGACGAACCCAGAAGTTCCTTTCAGGTATATAGAAGTAAAATTAGGGAAAAGATAAACCCCGTTAAATGTAACTCAGATCAGCTTACTCTTAGTGACATAGAAATGTCACTAACAGATTTTGAGCACTTATTTCCTCTCTTTTTGCACAAGAAGATACAAATGAAATCCCAGAGAACAAAAATTATACAGGTTAGGACGAGAAAAAGTTATACAATATGAAAGTCACTGCTGACATGATATCCAAACTTGACAGACTGAAATGAAACACGTCAACGGGCCCTGATGAGCAGTTTCCAAGTGTTCTTAAAGGATGTGAGGAGCTTAGTAACCCTAATAAGCTAGTCTCTTCAACAAATCACTACAAGTGGGTATCCTATTGTAAGTGGAAAATGTCAAATGAGATACGTCATTAGCTGAAAATTATAGACCAATTCGCTTAACCTCAACTGAGGGAAAGTTGATGGAATCAGTAACTGCTGATGAAATTAGAAACCACCTTGAAAGATATAATTTTATCAATAAATCTCATCATGGTTTTACAAAGGGATGTTTTTGTCTTACGAATTTTCATTGTGGTGTTCGAGGTGTAGATAGTGGCGTTGTAAGGGGGAGGGGAACCCCGGGTGACACCATTTAGGAGGTGGCATCATAGAGCCTGTAAAGAAAGTGATATTAATGCACAAGACAGTGTTGCACCAACATAAGAGAAAAATCCTTCGTTTCTATATAGCCTATTATATGATTACAGTGTACAAATAGGTCTATATAGGGAAACTCATTGATTTTGATGATGTGATAGATGATTTTGCAAGACTGAAGGCAAGGAAATGTAAGATCAGATTCACTAGATGTTACCTGTACTCGAGGTCAAATCGGAACTTGTGTTTCTCTGATAATGTAATGTTTTTCTTTATTTTTAAATTTTTTTTTTCATTGTTGAAGAGGAATAAATGTAGGATGTGTTGGCTGTACTCAGAGTGGTATCTGAGTTTATGTTTCCTCAATATTACTACGATTATTTATTTTATCATTAATAAAGTTGAGAAGTATTCTCCTGTTCAGTTTATGGCCCTTAAACGTTCTCATTGCTAAACATTAGTCACTGGTCGTGCAGTAGTGACGTAACTGGTCATGCAGTAGTGACGTAACTGGTCATGCACTAGTGACGTAACTGGTCATGCAGTAGTGACGTAACTGGTCATGCAGTAGTGACGTAACTGGTCATGCAGTAGTGACGTAACTGGTCATGCAGTAGTGACGTAACTGGTCATGCAGTAGTGACGTAACTGGAGTTTACTCCCCCTATCCCCCCGCCTTTGGATATCATAGGGGTGACACCGAAGATGCCGCCCCGGGTGACACCAACCCTAGCGACGCCACTGGGTGTAGAATATGATATTGTGTATATGGACTTAAGTACTCTTTTTGACAGAGTTCCATAACACAAGCGACGGTTTGGTTACGTAAGGTTTGTCAGGAAACAGGACAAGTCTTGGTTATATGACGACCCACCGCCGGAGCTTCTCATCATCTGACGAGGCCTTCCACTGACTTACCGGTCTACCCCTTTAAAAATTATGGAATTAGATTCATATGATTAAGAAATAACAGCTCCTGACAAAGGAGGAACTACAAAGGCAGATCGAAAAATGTTTGCGCCCATTATTCTGCCTGGCAAAAATACGTGTTTTCCAGCTGTTCGGGGCTCTAAATAAGTATTGGGAGAATATTGTTTCGACTCAAGAAATCGTAATGACATGTTGACGGCAGTGAAGGGACTTGAGCTAGAGTTCGTCACGGCCACGCTAGCTGGAGATTCGTCTGTAAAAAACTTGCATTTGTGGTCACAGAGGTGCCTGTGCTAACTTTCCTATGGTGTAGAAATATACCTAGTTGGATGAATCTTATTGTGGCTAGCTGGTCTAGTGGCTAACGCGACGGGCTGGAGTTTTGAGACTCTATGACCGCGGGTTCAATCCCGGCCGGGGGTATGGTTTAATATTGTTTCGATACAGATGATGATGGTAATGTGAAGATGTGATGAAAGCTGTTCCTCGACAGTTATATAATCGACCGACGAAATTCTGTGGTAGGTATAAACAAACTGGTGCCTTGATATTAGACTTGGTGATTACGTTGAAAGTAATCAATGAAAAATATTCAGTATAGACAAATTTTACAGAGAACCGACAAGTTGATAACTTAGACACAGGTGCAATATTTGGGTATCTTTTTTTGTGAAAACGTTTCGCTACACAGTGGCTTCAGTCCACACAAAGGAGAATGGTGAAGAACAGGAGGAGTCTGAGGTAATCAGTCCCTCAGCCTTGAGTCGATGTAATCAGGTTAGTCATGACCTACTTCCACATGAGGATTTGTCCACTGGGATATCGTCTACGACTGCTTCGTCTCGCCTGTCTACAGTATATAAGCCATTTCTTCGCACATATGCTGTATTCTTTTCAAAATTGATGGACTGACCACATCGACTCAAGGCTGAGGGACTGATTACCTCAAACTCCTTTTGATCTTCACCATTTTTCTTTGTATATTACCGATGAAGCTACTGTGTGGCGAAACGTTTCCACAGTAAAGATAACCAAGTGTAGCACATGTGAAAAAAACCATACCACGGGTGGGGATAGAACCCGCGGTCAGAGAGCCTCAAAACTCCAGACCGTCGCGTTTGCACATGTTTCTAATTTATGATCTTGTCGATTCCATGAATCATTTGTCTACTTACATAACTTCCTCGATTCTCTTTCTTTTTCTCTACATTTCTTCCTCTTCCATCTAGTGCCTATTTTCTCGACCCTCCCCCCTTCTCCTCTTTAGCTGAATTTTCCATTTCTTTCCCTTTCTCCACTATTCCTCTTCCTCCCCCCAATTCTCCTCCCCCTCCCTCTTCTGAGTTATGGCCAGCAGCCAACACCAACACACTCGTCAGTGTTTTAAACTTAAACCTCTCATTACTTGTGTTGCGGGGTTGGGGAGGAAAAAAATGAGAGGGAGGGCATAGAAGGGGTGTGTTGAAGGGACGGAAGAAGGGGCGTGGGGAAACTGGGATTGAAGGGAGGGGAAAACTGAGGGCCTGTGAGGGTTTCCGCTGATGGGACGTAAAGGGAGCGTGGTGGTGGTGATAGAAATGTAGGATTGAATAATGTAGAAGGTAAAGTTGAATGGACGTTTGAGAGGGGTGGCGAGAGGGAAGTTTTAATGTTGGGTGGGGTTGAAGGCGCATAGAGAGAGAGAGAGAGAGAGAGAGAGAGAGAGAGAGAGAGAGAGAGAGAGAGAGAGAGAGAGAGAGAGAGAGAGAGAGAGAGACAGAGACAGAGACAGAGACAGAGACAGAGAGAGCATAACGACATCAACGAAATAAATCAGTTGACCAAATGAAATCGCTGGTCCACACCTGGCTACAACTTTATCCCGTTCACTATATATCTCTTAAGAAAAACAACAACAAAACTTTCAAACGGGCGGATGAAGATAACAGCTCTTAGCTTGCAAATAAAGTGAGGATCACTAAACTTAACCTTGTACAACCATGTTAAAAAACAAGAGAAGGGGATGGGAAGGGCTGGTGATAAACAAACTAGCCTAGTATTAATTAAAGGTTACTTTTGACAAAAGTGATGCGATATATCACACCTGTAATAACTCCAACTGCGGCATGTATGTCTTAATACTTGATTGATATACTAGGTGTAATATCACAGGGAATTGGTATATATGATGGTAACATAAGCTGGTGGACGTGTAGCCTGCCTCGTGAAACACCTCCACAAACCTTGCAATGTATTTGTTCTAGTTGATGGAACACCTAGTGTTGTGTCTTGTTGACTAGTGTTATGTCTTGTTGACTAGTGTTATGTCTTGTTGACTAGTGTTGTGTCTTGTTGACTAGTGTTGTGTCTTGTTGACTAGTGTTATGTCTTGTTAACTAGTGTTGTGTCTTGTTAACTAGTGTTATGTCTTGTTGACTAGTGTTATGTCTTGTTGACTAGTGTTGTGTCTTGTTGACTAGTGTTGTGTCTTGTTGACTAGTGTTATGTCTTGTTGACTAGTGTTGTGTCTTGTTGACTAGTGTTGTGTCTTGTTGACTAGTGTTATGTCTTGTTGACTAGTGTTGTGTCTTGTTGACTAGTGTTGTGTCTTGTTGACTAGTGTTATGTCTTGTTGACTAGTGTTGTGTCTTGTTGACTAGTGTTGTGTCTTGTTGACTAGTGTTATGTCTTGTTGACTAGTGTTGTGTCTTGTTGACTAGTGTTGTGTCTTGTTGACTAGTGTTATGTCTTGTTGACTAGTGTTGTGTCTTGTTGACTAGTGTTGTGTCTTGTTGACTAGTGTTATGTCTTGTTGACTAGTGTTGTGTCTTGTTGACTAGTGTTGTGTCTTGTTAACTAGTGTTATGTCTTGTTGACTAGTGTTATGTCTTGTTGACTAGTGTTGTGTCTTGTTGACTAGTGTTGTGTCTTGTTGACTAGTGTTATGTCTTGTTGACTAGTGTTGTGTCTTGTTGACTAGTGTTGTGTCTTGTTGACTAGTGTTATGTCTTGTTGACTAGTGTTGTGTCTTGTTGACTAGTGTTGTGTCTTGTTGACTAGTGTTATGTCTTGTTGACTAGTGTTGTGTCTTGTTGACTAGTGTTGTGTCTTGTTGACTAGTGTTATGTCTTGTTGACTAGTGTTGTGTCTTGTTGACTAGTGTTGTGTCTTGTTGACTAGTGTTGTGTCTTGTTGACTAGTGTTATGTCTTGTTGACTAGTGTTGTGTCTTGTTGACTAGTGTTGTGTCTTGTTGACTAGTGTTATGTCTTGTTGACTAGTGTTGTGTCTTGTTGACTAGTGTTGTGTCTTGTTGACTAGTGTTATGTCTTGTTGACTAGTGTTGTGTCTTGTTGACTAGTGTTATGTCTTGTTGACTAGTGTTATGTCTTGTTGACTAGTGTTATGTGTTGTTAACTAGTGTTGTGTCTTGTTGACTAGTGTTATGTCTTGTTGACTAGTGTTGTGTCTTGTTGACTAGTGTTATGTCTTGTTGACTAGTGTCATGTCTTGTTGACTAGTGTTATGTCTTGTTGACTAGTGTTATGTCTTGTTGACTAGTGTTATGTCTTGTTGACTAGTGTTGTGTCTTGTTGACTAGTGTTGTGTCTTGTTGACTAGTGTTATGTGTTGTTAACTAGTGTTGTGTCTTGTTGACTAGTGTTATGTCTTGTTGACTAGTGTTGTGTCTTGTTGACTAGTGTTGTGTCTTGTTGACTAGTGTTATGTCTTGTTGACTAGTGTTATGTCTTGTTGACTAGTGTTGTGTCATGTTAACTAGTGTTATGTCTTGTTGACTAGTGTTATGTGTTGTTGACTAGTGTTATGTCTTGTTGACTAGTGTTGTGTCTTGTTGACTAGTGTTATGTCTTGTTGACTAGTGTTATGTCTTGTTGACTAGTGTTGTGTCTTGTTGACTAGTGTTATGTCTTGTTGACTAGTGTTATGTGTTGTTAACTAGTGTTGTGTCTTGTTGACTAGTGTTGTGTCTTGTTGACTAGTGTTATGTCTTGTTGACTAGTGTTATGTCTTGTTGACTAGTGTTATGTGTTGTTAACTAGTGTTGTGTCTTGTTGACTAGTGTTATGTCTTGTTGACTAGTGTTATGTCTTGTTGACTAGTGTTGTGTCTTGTTAACTAGTGTTGTGTCTTGTTGACTAGTGTTATGTCTTGTTGACTAGTGTTATGTCTTGTTGACTAGTGTTGTGTCTTGTTAACTAGTGTTATGTGTTGTTAACTAGTGTTGTGTCTTGTTGACTAGTGTTATGTCATTTTAACTAGTGTTGTGTCTTGTTGACTAGTGTTATGTCTTGTTGACTAGTGTTATGTCTTGTTGACTAGTGTTATGTCTTGTTGACTAGTGTTATGTCTTGTTGACTAGTGTTGTGTCTTGTTAACTAGTGTTGTGTCTTGTTGACTAGTGTTATGTCTTGTTAACTAGTGTTGTGTCTTGTTGACTAGTGTTATGTCTTGTTGACTAGTGTTATGTCTTGTTGACTAGTGTTATGTCTTGTTGACTAGTGTTGTGTCTTGTTAACTAGTGTTGTGTCTTGTTGACTAGTGTTGTGTCTTGTTAACTAGTGTTGTGTCTTGTTGACTAGTGTTGTGTCTTGTTGACTAGTGTTGTGTCTTGTTGACTAGTGTTGTGTCTTGTTAACTAGTGTTGTGTCTTGTTGACTAGTGTTGTGTCTTGTTAACTAGTGTTGTGTCTTGTTGACTAGTGTTGTGTCTTGTTAACTAGTGTTGTGTCTTGTTGACTAGTGTTGTGTCTTGTTGACTAGTGTTGTGTCTTGTTGACTAGTGTTGTGTGTTGTTGACTAGTGTTGTGTCTTGTTGACTAGTGTTGTGTCATGTTAACTAGTGTTGTGTCTTGTTAACTAGTGTTGTGTCATGTTAACTAGTGTTGTGTCTTGTTAACTAGTGTTGTGTCATGTTAACTAGTGTTGTGTCTTGTTAACTAGTGTTGTGTCTTGTTAACTAGTGTTGTGTCATGTTAACTAGTGTTGTGTCATGTTAACTAGTGTTGTGTCTTGTTAACTAGTGTTGTGTCATGTTAACTAGTGTTGTGTCTTGTTAACTAGTGTTGTGTCTTGTTAACTAGTGTTGTGTCATGTTAACTAGTGTTATGTCTTGTTGACTAGTGTTGTGTGTTGTTAACTAGTGTTGTGTGTTGTTAACTAGTGTTGTGTCTTGTTGACTAGTGTTTTGTCTTGTTGACTAGTGTTGTGTGTTGTTAACTAGTGTTGTGTCTTGTTGACTAGTGTTGTGTCTTGTTGACTAGTGTTGTGTCTTGTTAACTAGTGTTGTGTCTTGTTGATTAGTGTTGTGTCTTGTTAACTAGTGTTGTGTCTTGTTGACTAGTGTTGTGTCTTGTTGACTAGTGTTTTGTCTTGTTGACTAGTGTTGTGTGTTGTTAACTAGTGTTGTGTCTTGTTGACTAGTGTTGTGTCTTGTTAACTAGTGTTGTGTCTTGTTGACTAGTGTTGTGTCTTGTTGACTAGTGTTTTGTCTTGTTGACTAGTGTTGTGTGTTGTTAACTAGTGTTGTATCTTGTTGAGTAGTGTTGTGTCTTGTTGACTAGTGTTGTGTCTTGTTAACTAGTATATTGTTTTGCTGACTAATATACTGTCTTGCTGACAATTATGGTGTTTTGCTGACTAATATACTGTCTTGCTGACTAGTGTGGTGTTTTGCTGACTAGTATACTGACTTGCTGACTAGTGTGGTGTTTTGCTGACTAATATACTGTCTTGCTGACTAGTGTGGTGTTTTGCTGACTAATATACTGTCTTGCTGACTAGTGTGGTGTGATGCTGACTAATATACTGTCTTGCTGACTAGTGTGGTGCTTTGCTGACTAATATACTGTCTTGCTGACTAGTGTGGTGTTTTGCTGACTAATATACTATCTTGCTGACTAGTGTGGTGTTTTGCTGACTAATATACTGTCTTGCTGACTAGTGTGGTGCTTTGCTGACTAATATACTGTCTTGCTGACTAGTGTGGTGCTTTGCTGACTAATATACTGTCTTGCTGACTAGTGTGGTGCTTTGCTGACTAGTGTGGTGCTTTGCTGACTAATATACTGTCTTGCTGACTAGCGTGGTGTTTTGCTGACTAATATACTGTCTTGCTGACTAGTGTGGTGTGATGCTGACACTGTATTTAATGTTATGATGGTTGTATGTGGTGTGGCGACTCCGGTATTATGGTATTTTTAAGTAGAGTGATAACACCGTGGTTGTTTTGTTGTTTTAAGTGATGTAACAGCGACTATTCCATGTTTTTGTGATGACCTGGTGTGCTGGTGTTTGTGGTAATATGTTGATGGTAACAAGACAGATAAACAGCGTTACCCCCAAGAAGTGGGCTTTTTAAAATGACTTGAAAAGAAAAGTCAGTATTTTATGGTATTTTTTTGCTCCGCAAAATGTTTACATCGTTAAAAGTCGGTGTATAATGTACTGATTGGGACTGGTAGTATGAACTGTTATCTTACTTTGTTTTTGACGCACTGACGACCACTGATCAAATATCTAAAAATGATCATTTAATAATCTGCGTTGACTTACTCAACATCTGACACGATCATTAGCTTCTACCTGTTCTACACTTGTTTACATAGGTAACTCCATATACCCCAATATTTGATGGCATAAACAAATATTAAAGATGGTGACACAAACACAGGAAGAGAAGACGAGGGAGAAAGTGGACAGTGAAGGTGAAGACGCTGGTATAAGAAAGTGCTAAGGGGTGGGAAGCCTCGGCGAAGTGAGACTGTATTGTAGTGGTGTGAAGTGTTACTTTGCTCACACTTCAACAACACGTCAAATCACAAGAAACACTTGCGTCCATTCACTTCTAAGATGATCACACAAGTCTGTTGGATGTCCAACCCACTAGCACTCAAAACCTCTTTTACTGCCTCCCTCCCAGGTTTCCTAAACGACCCCTACCCCACCTTCCCTCTACCCCAGATTTATACTCCCTCTTATTTTTCTTCCATGCTTTCTATATGTCCAGACTATCTCAACAACCTCTCCTCAGTGTTCTGGATCATACTTTTGGTAAATCTACAACTTTTAATCTCCAAACTAAGACTTTTCTGCACAATATTCACACAACATTTTTGCCTCTAACACATCTAGACTGCCTCCAACCTCGTGCCTATAACACAATATTCACACAACATTTTTGCCTCTAACACATCTAGACTGCCTCCAACCTCGTGCCTATAACACATCTAGGCTGCCTCCAGCCTCCTGCCTCTAACACACCTAGACTGCCTCCAGCCTCCTGCCTCTAACACATCTAGACTGCCTCCAACCTCCTGCCTCTAACACATCTAGACTGCCTCCAACCTCGTGCCTATAACACATCTAGGCTGCCTCCAGCCTCCTGCCTCTAACACACCAAGACTGCCTCCAGCCTCCTGCCTCTAACACATCTAGACTGCCTCCAGCTTCATGCCTCTAACACATCTAGACTGCCTCCAGCCTCTAACACATCTAGGCTGCCTCCAGCCTCATGCCTCTAACACATCTAGACTGCCTCCAGCCTCCTGCCTCTAACACATCTAGACTGCCTCCAGCCTCCTGCCTCTAACACATCTAGACTGCCTCCAACCTCCTGCCTCTAACACATCTAGACTGCCTCCAACCTCGTGCCTCTAACACATCTAGGCTGCCTCTAAAACATCTAGACTGCCTCCAACCTCCTGCCTCTAACACATCTAGACTACCTCCAACCTCCTGCCTCTAACACATCTAGACTGCCTCCAACCTCCTGCCTCTAACACATCTAGACTGCCTCCAACCTCGTGCCTATAACACATCTAGGCTGCCTCCAGCCTCCTGCCTCTAACACACCTAGACTGCCTCCAGCCTCCTGCCTCTAACACATCTAGACTGCCTCCAGCTTCATGCCTCTAACACATCTAGACTGCCTCCAGCCTCTAACACATTTAGGCTGCCTCCAGCCTCATGCCTCTAACACATCTAGACTGCCTCCAGCCTCCTGCCTCTAACACATCTAGACTGCCTCCAGCTTCATGCCTCTAACACATCTAGACTGCCTCCAGCCTCTAACACATCTAGGCTGCCTCCAGCCTCATGCCTCTAACACATCTAGACTGCCTCCAGCCTCCTGCCTCTAACACATCTAGACTGCTTCCAGCCTCCTGCCTCTAACACATCTAGAATGCCTCCAGCCTCCTGCCTCTAACACATCTAGACTGCCTCCAGCTTCATGCCTCTAACACATCTAGACTGCCTCCAGCCTCTAACTCATCTAGACTGCCTCCAGCCTCATGCCTCTAACACATCTAGACTGCCTCCAGCCTCATGCCTGTAACACATCTAGACTGCCTCCAGCCTCTAACACATCTAGACTGCCTCCAGCCTCATGCCTCTAACACATCTAGAATGCCTCCAACCTCTAACACATCTAGACTGCCTCCAGCCTCATGCCTCTAACACATCTAGACTGCCTCCACCTCTAACACATCTAGACTGCCTCCAGCCTCATGCCTCTAACACATCTAGACTGCCTCCAGCCTCTAACACATCTAGACTGTATCCAGCCTCATGCCTCTAACACATCTAGACTGCCTCCAGCCTCATGCCTCTAACACATCTAGACTGCCTCCAGCCTCTAACACATCTAGACTGCCTCCAGCCTCATGCCTCTAACACATCTAGACTGCCTCCAGCCTCTAGCACATCTAGACTGCCTCCAGCTTCTAACACATCTAGACAGCCTCAAGCCTCTAACATATCTAGACTGCCTCCAGCCTCATGCCTCTAACACATCTAGACTGCCTCCAGCCTCTAACACATCTAGACTGCCTCCAGCCTCTAACACATCTAGACTGCCTCCAGCCTCTAACACATCTAGACTGCCTCCAGCCTCTAACACATCAAGACTGCCTCCAGCCTCTAACACATCTAGGCTGCCTCCAGCGTGTGCTGCCTCTAACACTTCTAGACTGCCTCCAGCCTCCAGCCTCCAGCCTCTAACACACCTAGACTGCCTCCAGCCCCCAGCCTCTAACACACCTAGACTGCTTCCAGCCTCCAGCCTCTAACAGACCTAGACTGCCTCCAGCCTCTAACACATCTAGACTGCCTCCAGCCTCTAACACATCTAGGCTGCCTCCAGCGTGTGCTGCCTCTAACACTTCTAGACTGCCTCCAGTCTCCAGCCTCTAACATATCAAGACTGCTTCCAGCCTACAGCCTCTAACACACCTAGACTGCCTCCAGCCTCCAGCCTCGAATACATCTAGACTGCCTCCAGTCTCTAACACATCTTGGCTGCCTCCAGCGTGTGCTGCCTCTAACACACCTAGACTGCCTCCAGCCTCAAGCCTCTAACACACCTAGACTGCCTCCAGCCTCCAGCCTCTAACACATCTAGACTGCCTCCAGCCTCTAACACATCTAGGCTGCCTCCAGCGTGTGCTGCCTCTAACACACCTAGACTGCCTCCAGCCTCCAGCCTCTAACACACCTAGACTATCTCCAGCCTCCAGCCTCTAACACATCTAGACTGCCTCCAGCCTCTAACACATCTAGGCTGCCTTCAGCGTGTGCTGCCTCTAACACTTCTAGACTGCCTCCAGTCTCCAGCCTCTAACATATCCAGACTGCTTCCAGCCTACAGCCCCTAACACACCTAGACTGCCTCCAGCCTCCAGCCTCCAGCCTCCAGCCTCCAGCCTCCAGCCTCCAGCCTCCAGCCTCCAGCCTCCAGCCTCTAATACATCTAGACTGCCTCCAGTCTCTAACACATCTTGGCTGCCTCCAGCGTGTGCTGCCTCTAACACACCTAGACTGCCTCCAGCCTCCAGCCTCTAACACACCTAGACTGCCTCCAGCCTCCAGCCTCTAACACACCTAGACTGCCTCCAGCCTCCAGCCTCTAACACACCTAGACTGCCTCCAGCCTCCAGCCTCTAACACACCTAGACTATCTCCAGCCTCCAGCCTCTAACACATCTAGACTGCCTCCAGCCTCTAACACATATAGACTGCCTCCAGCCTCTAACACATCTAGACTGCCTCCAGCCTCTAACACATCTAGGCTGTCTCCAGCCTCTAACACATCTAGACTGCCTCCAGCCTCTAACACATCTAGGCTGTCTCCAGCCTCTAACACATCTAGACTGCTTTCAGCTTCCAGCCTCTAACACATCTAGACTGCTTACAGCGTCCAGCCTCTAACACATCTAGTCTGCTTCCAGCCTCCAGCCTCTAACACATCTAGACTGCTTACAGCGTCCAGCCTCTAACACATCTAGTCTGCTTCCAGCCTCCAGCCTCTAACACATCTAGACTGCTTCCAGCCTCTAACACATCTAGACTGCTTACAGCCTCCAGCCTCTAACACATCTAGACTGCCTCCAGCCTCTAGCACATCTAGGCTGCCTCCAGCCTCTAGCACATCTAGACTGCCTCCAGCCTCTAACACACCTAGACTGCCTCCAGCCTCCAGCCTCTAACACATCTAGACTGCCTCCAGCCTCTAACACATCTAGACTGCCTCCAGCCTCTAACACATCTAGACTGCCTCCAGCCTCCAGCTTCTAACACACCTAGACTGCCTTCAGCCTCCAGCCTTTAACACACCTAGACTGCCTCCAGCCTCCAACCTTCAGCCTCCAGCCTCCAGCCTCCAGCCTCCAGCCTCCAGCCTCCAGCCTCCAGCCTCCAGCCTCCAGCTTCCAGCCTCCAGCCTCCAGCCTCCAGCCTCCAGCCTCCAGCTTCCAGCCTCCAGCCTCCAGCCTCCAGCCTCCAGCCTCCAGCTTCCAGCCTCCAGCCTCCGGCCTCCGGCCTCCAGCCTCCAGCCTCCAGCCTCCAGCTTCCAGCCTCCAGCCTCCAGCCTCCAGCCTCCAGCCTCCAGCTTCCAGCCTCCAGCCTCCAGCCTCCAGCCTCCAGCCTCCAGCCTCCAGCCTCCAGCCTCCAGCCTCCCGCCTCCAGCCTCCAGCCTCCAGCCTCCAGCCTCCAGCTTCCAGCCTCCAGCCTCCAGCCTCCAGCCTCCAGCCTCCAGCTTCCAGCCTCCAGCCTCCAGCCTCCAGCCTCCAGCCTCCAGCTTCCAGCCTCCAGCCTCCAGCCTCCAGCCTCCAGCCTCCAGCCTCCAGCTTCCAGCCTCCAGCTTCCAGCCTCCAGCCTCCAGCCTCCAGCCTCCAGCCTCCAGCCTCCAGCCTCCAGCTTCCAGCCTCCAGCTTCCAGCCTCCAGCCTCCAGCCTCCAGCCTCCAGCGTCCAGCCTCCAGCCTCCAGCCTCCAGCCTCCAGCCTCCAGCCTCCAGATTCCAGCCTCCAGCCTCCAGCCTCCAGCCTCCAGCCTCCAGCCTCCAGCTTCCAGCCTCCAGCCTCCAGCCTCCAGCCTCCAGCCTCCAGCCTCCAGCTTCCAGCCTCCAGCCTCCAGCCTCCAGCCTCCAGCCTCCAGCCTCCAGCCTCCAGCCTCCAGCCTCCAGCTTCCAGCCTCCAGCTTCCAGCCTCCAGCCTCCAGCCTCCAGCCTCCAGCCTCCAGCCTCCAGCCTCCAGCCTCCAGCTTCCAGCCTCCAGCCTCCAGCCTCCAGCTTCCAGCCTCCAGCCTCCAGCCTCCAGCCTCCAGCCTCCAGCTTCCAGCCTCCAGCTTCAAGCCTCCAGCTTCCAGCCTCCAGCCTCCAGCTTCCAGCCTCCAGCTTCCAGCCTCCAGCTTCCAGCCTCCAGCCTCCAGCTTCCAGCTTCCAGCCTCCAGCTTCCAGCCTCCAGCCTCCAGCCTCCAGCCTCCAGCCTCCAGCCTCCAGCCTCCAGCTTCCAGCCTCCAGCCTCCAGCCTCCAGCCTCCAGCCTCCAGCCTCCAGCCTCCAGCCTCCAGCTTCCAGCCTCCAGCCTCCAGCCTCCAGCCTCTAGCCTCCAGCCTCCAGCGTCCAGCGTCCAGCCTCCAGCCTCCAGCCTCCAGCCTCCAGCCTCCAGCCTCCAGCCTCTAGCCTCCAGCCTCCAGCCTCCAGCCTCCAGCCTCCAGCCTCCAGCCTCCAGCCTCCAGCCTCCAGCTTCCAGCCTCCAGCTTCCAGCCTCCAGCCTCCAGCTTCCAGCCTCCAGCTTCCAGCCTCCAGCTTCCAGCCTCCAGCCTCCAGCTTCCAGCCTCCAGCCTCCAGCTTCCAGCCTCCAGCCTCCAGCCTCCAGCATCCAGCCTCCAGCCTCCAGCCTCCAGCCTCCAGCCTCCAGCTTCCAGCCTCCAGCCTCCAGCTTCCAGCCTCCAGCCTCCAGCCTCCAGCCTCTAGCCTCCAGCCTCCAGCCTCGAGCCTCCAGCCTCCAGCCTCCAGCCTCCAGCCTCCAGCCTCCAGCCTGCAGCCTCCAGCCTCCAGCCTCCAATCTCCAACCTCCAGCCTCCAGCCTCCAACCTCCAGCCTCCAGGTTCCAGCCTCCAGCCTCCAGCCTCCAGCCTCTAGCCTCCAGCCTCCAGCCTCCAGCCTCCAGCCTCCAGCCTCCAGCCTCCAGCCTCCAGCCTCCAGCCTCCAGCCTCCAACCTCCAGCCTCCAGCCTCCAGCCTCCAGCCTCCAGCCTCTAGCCTCCAGCCTTCAGCCTCCAGCCTCCAACCTCCAGCTTCCAGCCTCCAGCCTCCAGCTTCCAGCCTCCAGCTTCCAGCCTCCAGCTTCCAGCATCCTGCCTCCAGCTTCGAGCCTCCAGCCTGCAGCTTCCAGCCTCCAGCCTCCTGGCTCCAGCCTCCAGCCTCCAGCCTCCAGCTTCCAGCCTCCAGCCTCCAGCCTCCAGCCTCCAGCCTCCAGCCTCCAGCCTCCAGCTTCCAGCCTCCAGCCTCCAGCCTCCAGCCTCTAGCCTCCAGCCTCCAGCCTCCAGCCTCCAGCCTCCAGCCTCCAGCCTCCAGCCTCCAGCCTCCAGCCTCGAGCCTCCAGCCTCCAGCCTCCAGCGTCCAGCCTCCAGCCTCCAGCCTCCAGCCTCCAGCCTCCAGCCTCCAGCTTCCAGCCTCCAGCTTCCAGCCTCCAGCCTCCAGCTTCCAGCCTCCAGCTTCCAGCCTCCAGCTTCCAGCCTCCAGCCTCCAGCTTCCAGCCTCCAGCCTCCAGCTTCCAGCCTCCAGCCTCCAGCCTCCAGCTTCCAGCCTCCAGCCTCCAGCCTCCAGCCTCCAGCCTCCAGCCTCCAGCCTCCAGCTTCCAGCCTCCAGCCTCCAGCCTCTAGCCTCCAGCCTCCAGCCTCCAGCCTCCAGCCTCCAGCCTCCAGCCTCCAGCCTCCAGCCTCCAGCCTCCAGCCTCTAGCCTCCAGCCTCCAGCCTCCAGCCTCCAGCCTCCAGCCTCCAGCCTCCAGCCTCCAGCCTCCAGCCTCCAGCCTCCAGCCTCCAGCCTCCAGCCTCTAGCCTCCAGCCTCCAGCCTCCAGCCTCCAGCCTCCAGCCTCCAGCCTCCAGCCTCCAGCCTCCAGCTTCCAGCCTCCAGCCTCCAGCCTCCAGCCTCCAGCCTCCAGCCTCCAGCCTCCAGCCTCCAGCTTCCAGCCTCCAGCCTCCCGCCTCCAGCCTCCAGCCTCCAGCCTCCAGCCTCCAGCTTCCAGCCTCCAGCCTCCAGCCTCCAGCCTCCAGCCTCCAGCCTCCAGCTTCCAGCCTCCAGCCTCCCGCCTCCAGCCTCCAGCCTCCAGCCTCCAGCCTCCAGCTTCCAGCCTCCAGCCTCCAGCCTCCAGCCTCCAGCCTCCAGCCTCCAGCCTCCAGCCTCTAATACATCTAGACTGCCTCCAGTCTCTAACACATCTTGGCTGCCTCCAGCGTGTGCTGCCTCTAACACACCTAGACTGCCTCCAGCCTCCAGCCTCTAACACACCTAGACTGCCTCCAGCCTCCAGCCTCTAACACACCTAGACTGCCTCCAGCCTCCAGCCTCTAACACACCTAGACTATCTCCAGCCTCCAGCCTCTAACACATCTAGACTGCCTCCAGCCTCTAACACATATAGACTGCCTCCAGCCTCTAACACATCTAGACTGCCTCCAGCCTCTAACACATCTAGGCTGTCTCCAGCCTCTAACACATCTAGACTGCCTCCAGCCTCTAACACATCTAGGCTGTCTCCAGCCTCTAACACATCTAGACTGCTTTCAGCTTCCAGCCTCTAACACATCTAGACTGCTTACAGCGTCCAGCCTCTAACACATCTAGTCTGCTTCCAGCCTCCAGCCTCTAACACATCTAGACTGCTTACAGCGTCCAGCCTCTAACACATCTAGTCTGCTTCCAGCCTCCAGCCTCTAACACATCTAGACTGCTTCCAGCCTCTAACACATCTAGACTGCTTACAGCCTCCAGCCTCTAACACATCTAGACTGCCTCCAGCCTCTAGCACATCTAGGCTGCCTCCAGCCTCTAGCACATCTAGACTGCCTCCAGCCTCTAACACACCTAGACTGCCTCCAGCCTCCAGCCTCTAACACATCTAGACTGCCTCCAGCCTCTAACACATCTAGACTGCCTCCAGCCTCCAGCTTCTAACACACCTAGACTGCCTTCAGCCTCCAGCCTTTAACACACCTAGACTGCCTCCAGCCTCCATCCTTCAGCCTCCATCCTCCAGCCTCCAGCCTCCAGCCTCCAGCCTCCAGCCTCCAGCCTCCAGCTTCCAGCCTCCAGCCTCCAGCCTCCAGCCTCCAGCCTCCAGCTTCCAGCCTCCAGCCTCCAGCCTCCAGCCTCCAGCCTCCAGCCTCCAGCTTCCAGCCTCCAGCCTCCAGCTTCCAGCCTCCAGCCTCCAGCCTCCAGCCTCCAGCCTCCAGCCTCCAGCCTCCAGCCTCCAGCTTCCAGCCTCCAGCCTCCAGCCTCCAGCCTCTAACACATCTAGCCTCCAGCCTCCAGCCTCCAGCCTCCAGCCTCCAGCCTCCAGCCTCCAGCCTCCAGCTTCCAGCCTCCAGCCTCCAGCCTCCAGGCTCTAGCCTCCAGCTTCCAGCCTCCATCCTCCAGCCTCCAGCCTCCAGCCTCCAGCCTCCAGCCTCCAGCCTCCAGCCTCTAGCCTCCAGCCTCCAGCCTCCAGCCTCCAGCCTCCAGCCTCCAGCCTCCAGCCTCCAGCCTCCAGCCTCCAGCTTCCAGCCTCCAGCCTCCAGCCTCCAGCCTCTAGCCTCCAGCTTCCAGCCTCCAGCCTCCAGCCTCCAGCCTCCAGCCTCCAGCCTCCAGCCTCCAGCCTCCAGCCTCTAGCCTCCAACCTCCAGCCTCCAGCCTCCAACCTCCAGCCTCCAGCCTCCAACCTCCAGCCTCCAGCCTCCAACCTCCTGCCTCCAGCCTCCAACCTCCAGCCTCCAGCCTCCAACCTCCAACCTCCAGCCTCCAGCCTCCAGCTTCCAGCCTCCAACCTCCAGCCTCCAGCCTCCAACCTCCAGCCTCCAGCCTCCAACCTCCAGCCTCCAGCCTCCAACCTCCAACCTCCAGCCTCCAGCCTCCAGCTTCCAGCCTCCAGCCTCCAGCCTCCAGCCTCCAGCTTCCAGCCTCCAACCTCCAGCCTCCAGCCTCCAACCTCCAGCCTCCAGCCTCCAACCTCCAACCTCCAGCCTCCAGCCTCCAGCTTCCAGCCTCCAACCTCCAGCCTCCAGCCTCCAACCTCCAGCCTCCAGCCTCCAACCTCCAGCCTCCAGCCTCCAACCTCCAGCCTTCAGCCTCCAACCTCCAAACTCCAGCCTCCAGCCTCCAGCTTCCAGCCTCCAGCCTCCAGCCTCCAGCCTCCAGCCTCCAGCCTCCAGCCTCCAGCCTCCAGCTTCCAGCCTCCAGCCTCCAGCCTCCAGCCTCCAGCCTCCAGCCTCCAGCCTCCAGCCTCCAGCCTCCAGCCTCCAGCCTCCAGCCTCCAGCCTCCAGCCTCCAGCCTCCAGCTTCCAGCCTCCAACCTCCAGCCTCCAGCCTCCAACCTCCAGCCTCCAGCCTCCAACCTCCAGCCTTCAGCCTCCAACCTCCAAACTCCAGCCTCCAGCCTCCAGCCTCCAGCCTCCAGCCTCCAGCCTCCAGCTTCCAGCCTCCAGCCTCCAGCCTCCAGCCTCCAGCCTCCAACCTCCAGCCTCCAGCCTCCAACCTCCAGCCTCCAGCCTCCAACCTCCAGCCTCCAGCCTCCAACCTCCAGCCTTCAGCCTCCAACCTCCAACCTCCAGCCTCCAGCTTCCAGCCTCCAGCCTCCAGCCTCCAGCCTCCAACCTCCAGCCTCCAGCCTCCAACCTCCAGCCTCCAGCCTCCAACCTCCAGCCTCCAGCCTCCAACCTCCAGCCTCCAGCCTCCAACCTCCAGCCTTCAGCCTCCAACCTCCAAACTCCAGCCTCCAGCCTCCAGCCTCCAGCCTCCAGCCTCCAGCCTCCAGCGTCCAGCCTCCAGCCTCCAGCCTCCAGCCTCCAACCTCCAGCCTCCAGCCTCCAACCTCCAGCCTCCAGCCTCCAACCTCCAGCCTTCAGCCTCCAACCTCCAAACTCCAGCCTCCAACCTCCAAACTCCAGCTTCCAGCCTCCAACCTCCAACCTCCAGCCTCCAGCTTCCAGCCTCCAGCCTCCAGCCTCCAGCCTCCAGCTTCCAGCCTCCAGCCTCCAGCCTCCTCACTGCAACTTTCAAAACTCATTTTCCTTTTTACTTCTATGAGTAAAATTGTTTTGCGTTTCCAGATGTGTCACTGTACCACCCATCTGTCCCTTCTTCAGTTCTATGGTTCATCTCATCTCTCATATAACCATTCACTGACAGGTTCACTCACAGAAGTCTCAACACATTTACTTCCATAAACCTTCCCTTCAATTTGATATCCCATGTCTCATTGCCTATATTTTTTTTTTTTTGAATTCCATCACCTTACTCTTTTCTATGTTCACTTTTATTTTCTTTTTTTTTACATACTCTCCCAAATGCTCCACCAGCCTTTGCACTTCACAGTCTCTCAAGAGAACTGTGTCATCAGCAAAAAACACAACCGTGACAACTCCCGCAAGTACCAGATTTACTGTCTTTCTATCTCACACCTCACCCCAACACCCTAGCGCTCACTTCTTTGACAACTATGGTGATACCACTCATCCCTGTCTAAGGCCTACTTTTAGTGGAAAATATTCTCCTTCCTTCTCTCCTACATACACTATCCTGCTCCTCGCTGCCCACATAAAACCTCTTCACTGCTTTAAGTAACCTACCACCTATTTCACACATTTAAAACCTCTTACATTGCTCCCATCTCCACCCTATCATATGTCTTTTCTAACCCAGCATGTTCCTAAACTGCTACACAAACTAATGCTCAGGTGATACCTTCCACAAAACTCTCCTGCAAACTTCGGGTTAACTTATATATTCTATCTGAAAACAAAAACTGATATTTCGCAATATATATATATATATATATATATATATATATATCTATATATATATATATATATATATATATATATATATATATATATATATATATATATATATATATATATATATATATATATATATATATATATATATATATATCTATATATATATATATATATTAACAAGTCGGCCGTCTCCCACCGAGACAGGGTGACTCAAAAAGAAAATACTTTCATCATCATTCAACACTTTCACACCTCACTCACACATAATCACTGTCTTTGCAGAGGCGCCCAGATACAACAATTTAGAAGCATATATAACATATCCCTCCAAACTGCCAATATCCCAAACCTCTCCTTTAAGGTGCAGGCATTGTACTTCCCATTTCCAGGACTCAAGTCCGGCTATATAAAAATAACCGGTTTCCCTGAATCCCTTCACTGAATATTACCCTGCTCACACTCCAACAGCTTGTCAGGTCCCAATTACCATTCGTCTCCATTCACTCCTATCTAACACGCTCACGCACGCTTGCTGGAAGTTCTAGCCCCTCGCCCACAAAACCTCCTTTACCCCCTCCCTCTAACCTTTTCGAGGACGACCCCTACCCCGCCTTCCTTCCCCCACAGATTTATACGCTCTCCATGTCATTCTACTTTGATCCATTCTCTCTAAATGGTTTAGAGAAATATATATACATCTGAGTTTAAAAAAAAAAGCATAACTTAGAATACAGGTGCCTAATCATACAACTTTTAATGAACATTTCATGGTTGTATTTGTAGGTTGGTGGAGACAGTCAGTCATGAACGTAATGACTCCCAGAACCAGACCACAAGGTGATATTGTAAAGAAAATCACACAAGTCACAGTGGCAAGCTGGCTGTCACAGCCTGAACAAAACTGTGAGGCTCTACTCGTGTCTACGAATCTGTATAATATATGCATAATTCGAAGCCAGAAATGACTTCAGTGCCGCATGATATAATCAGCTAAATGTGCAAAAATTTAAAAAATTGGTCATAATATATAATGGAGTGGATGGGCAAGCCAGCGGAAGGCCTCGGTCAGATGACCAAAAGCTCCAGTGGTGGGTCATCATATGAGTAAGACCAGCGTCAAGAAACATTTGTCCCGATTCCTGATGAATCTTACCAAACCTACAAACATACATACAGAGACGTGCAATAATATCAGTGTATATACGCTGAATTTATTCTAATCCATATTTCTTAGATTCTGCATGGAGAGGTGGAGAAGAATCCTCCCTTCGTAACCCTTGCGTATCGTAACCGGCGACTAAAATACTGGAAGCATGGGGTTAGTAATCCTTTCTCCTGCATAAATTACGATATGTAAATTATTATTATTATTAGTAGTAGTAGTAGTATCGTTGTTGTTATTAAAAACAAAACTTGTTCCCCCTTTTTCGGGTCACCCTGCCTCAGCGGGAGACTGCCATTGTGTTAAAAAACATGTCTGGTGGGAAGTGACAATCACTGATAACCTGGTGTAGTGGGTATGGTTTAAGCCCTGTTAATCTAACAAGTAAACCAGTACTGTGTCACGACCTGTACTAATGAGGATCGGAAATATAAACACATATGCAGTATAATGTGATCCTTTATTGACTACGTTTCGCCCACACAGTGGGCTTTTTCAAGTCACGAACAGATCTACCTGGGGTGGAAGGGACGCGAGTATTTACAGTCAGGTTCAGAATGCTGAGGTCAGGTGGAGAATGCTGCATCTGATGATGTACCGAGTGGGGTTATAGAGTCTAAAATCTTGGGTAGCTTGGAAAGGAGATTGGATAAGTTTGTGAGCAGACCTTCTACAGTGTTCTTATGTGGGATAGCGATGAAGAAGCTTCTTGGCTGAAACTTGCCAAGAAACTTCTTCATCGCTATCCCACATAAGAAAATAGGAATGGAAGAACACTGTAGAAGGTCTGCTCACAAACTTATCCAATCTCCTTTCCAAGCTACCCAAGATTTTAGACTCTATAACCCCACTCGGTACATCATCAGATGCAGCATTCTCCACCTGACCTCAGCATTCTGAACCTGACTATAAATACTCGCGTCCCTTCCACCCCAGGTAGATCTGTTCGTGACTTGAAAAAGCCCACTGTGTGGGCGAAACGTAGTCAATAAAGGATCACATTATACTGAACATTAAAATGATATAAAATACCGACAGGTTGTTAGGTAAGACACATATGCAACAGTTGGGTATCTTTATTATGAAACGTTTCGCCTACACAGTAGGCTTCTTCAGTCGAGTACAGAAAAGTTGATAGAAGCAGAAGATACTTGAAGACGATGTAATCAGTCCATCACCCTTAAAGTTCGACAACTTCCACTAGTGAGAGCGGCTGGATTTGAGAGGGACCTGACCTCTCAACATCTGAGTTCTTACCTCTCCTAGTGGCCTACGTCTCACCTCTTGGCGCTATATAAAGCTCCATCCTGTCACTTCATCTCCATATTGTTTCATACTATGGAACAATGCTCTTCTCCAGACTGAGGGACTGACCACCTCAAAACTTTAAGGGTGATGGACTGATTACATCGTCTTCAAGTATCTTCTGCTTCTATCAACTTTTCTGTACTCGACTGAAGAAGCCTACTGTGTAGGCGAAACGTTTCATAATAAAGATACCCAACTGTTGCATATGTCTTACCTGATCACGTTATACTGCATATGTGTTTATCTTTCCATTGTGTCGGTATTTTATACCATTTATTTCCACTAATGAGGATCACTAATTACCACAGAGAAACAAGAGAGGAAATACACCAGTGGTGTGAAGCAACACTTTCAAAATATTTCCCATAAACATAAATATTCGCAGGTGTTACATAAAGATATGTACAGGTGTTACAAAGAGAAATAACTGCAGATTCAAAACAGTAGTTACCAGGGGAAAGAAAATAAGCAAAATCGAGACAAAGAAAATCTCAAGAAAAGATATCAGCAGATAAGAATCATGAAGTTCCCCTCTCAAGATATAAACACATTAGTGAAGGCACGTTAAATTACATGGTTAGAGAAAGGCAAAGTTACAGGTAAGAGGGAAGACTGAAGTGATCAGTAACCTGATCAACATCATCCAGTATCTTGCTGCTGCTGCTAAGGTGACTCTCAGTGCAAATTATAAAGACATAACACGGAAACTACTAACTTCTAATAAAGTCAGAGTCATTTTAAAATAATAATAATAATAATAATAATAATAATAATAATAATAATAATAATAATAATAATAATAATAATAATAATAATAATAATAGTAACAATAAGCATTTTCAACTCTTGTTATTTTAAACAATTGATTTTTCTTGAGCCTACCATGGCAAGCTGCCGCCGACCATGGCAAGCTGCCGCCGACCATGGCAAGCTGCCGCCTACCATGGCAAGCTGCCGCCTACCATGGCAAGCTGCCGCCTACCATGGCAAGCTGCCGCCTACCATGACAAGCTGCCGCCTACCATGGCAAGCTGCCGCCTACCATGGCAAGCTGCCGCCTACCATGGCAAGCTGCCGCCTACCATGGCAAGCTGCCGCCGACCATGGCAAGCTGCCGCCTACCATGGCAAGCTGCCGCCGACCATGGCAAGCTGCCGCCTACCATGGCAAGCTGCCGCCTACCATGGCAAGCTGCCGCCTACCATGGCAAGCTGCCGCCTACCATGGCAAGCTGCCGCCGACCATGGCAAGCTGCCGCCTACCATGGCAAGCTGCCGCCGACCATGGCAAGCTGCCGCCTACCATGGCAAGCTGCCGCCTACCATGGCAAGCTGCCGCCTACCATGGCAAGCTGCCGCCTACCAAGGCAAGCTGCCGCCTACCATGGCAAGCTGCCGCCTACCATGGCAAGCTGCCGCCTACCATGACAAGCTGCCGCCTACCATGGCAAGCTGCGGCCTACCATGGCAAGATGCCGCCTACCATGGCAAGCTGCCGCCTACCATGGCAAGCTGCCGCCTACCATGGCAAGATGCCGCCTACCATGGCAAGCTGCCGCCTACCATGGCAAGCTGCCGCCTACCATGGCAAGCTGCCGCCTACCATGGCAAGCTGCCACCTACCATGGCAAGCTGCCGCCTACCATGGCAAGCTGCCGCCTACCATGGCAAGCTGCCACCTACCATGGCAAGCTGCCGCCTACCATGGCAAGCTGCCGTCTACCACGGCAAGCTGCCGCCTACCATAGCAAGCTGCCGCCGACCATGGCAAGCTGCCGCCTACCATGGCAAGCTGCCGCCTACCATGGCAAGCTGCCGCCTACCATGGCAAGCTGCCGCCTACCATGGCAAGCTGCCGCCTACCATGGCAAGCTGCCGCCTACCATGGCAAGCTGCCGCCTACCATGGCAAGCTGCCGCCTACCATGGCAAGCTGCCGCCTACCATGGCAAGCTGCCGCCTACCATGGCAAGCTGCCGCCTACCATGGCAAGCTGCCGCCTACCATGGCAAGCTGCCGCCTACCATGGCAAGCTGCCGCCTACCATGGCAAGCTGCCGCCTACCATGGCAAGCTGCCGCCTACCATGGCAAGCTGCCGCCTACCATGGCAAGCTGCCGCCGACCATGGCAAGCTGCCGCCGACCATGGCAAGCTGCCGCCGACCATGGCAAGCTGCCGCCGACCATGGCAAGCTGCCGCAGACCATGGCAAGCTACCGCCGACCATGGCAAGCTGCCGCCGACCATGGCAAGCTGCCGCCGACCATGGCAAGCTGCCGCCGACCATGGCAAGCTGCCGCAGACCATGGCAAGCTGCCGCCGACCATGGCAAGCTGCCGCCGACCATGGCAAGCTGCCGCCGACCATGGCAAGCTGCCGCCGACCATGGCAAGCTGCCGCCGACCATGGCAAGCTGTGGATGACAATGATCTCTGGTGACGCTGACGCTGACTGTAGCGTGGATGACAATGATCTCTGGAGACGCTGACTGCAGCATGGATGACAATGATCTCTGGTGATGACAATGATCTCTGGTGACGCTGACTGCAGCATGGATGACAATGATCTCTGGTGACGCTGACTGCAGCATGGATGACAATGATCTCTGGTGACGCTGACTGCAGCATGGATGACAATGATCTCTGGTGACGCTGACTGCAGCATGGATGACAATGATCTCTGGTGATGCTGACTGCAGCATGGATGACAATGATCTCTGGTGACGCTGACTGCAGCATGGATGACAATGATCTCTGGTGACGCTGACTGCAGCATGGATGACAATGATCTCTGGTGACGCTGACTGCAGCATGGATGACAATGATCTCTGGTGACGCTGACTGCAGCATGGATGACAATGATCTCTGGTGACGCTGACTGCAGCATGGATGACAATGATCTCTGGTGACGCTGACTGCAGCATGGATGACAATGATCTCTGGTGACGCTGACTGCAGCGTGGATGACAATGATCTCTGGTGACGCTGACTGCAGCGTGGATGACAATGATCTCTGGTGACGCTGACTGCAGCATGGATGACAATGATCTCTGGTGATGCTGACTGCAGCATGGATGACAATGATCTCTGGTGATACAGACTGCAGCATGGATGACAATGATCTCTGGTGACGCTGACTGCAGCATGGATGACAATGATCTCTGGTGATGCTGACTGCAGCGTGGATGACAATGATCTCTGGTGACGCTGACTGCAGCGTGGATGACAATGATCTCTGGTGACGCTGACTGCAGCGTGGATGACAATGATCTCTGGTGACTGCAGCGTGGATGACAATGATCTCTGGTGACGCTGAATGCAGCATGGATGACAATGATCTCTGTTGACGCTGACTGCAGCGTGCATGACAATGATCTCTGGTGACGCTGACTGCAGCATGCATGACAATGATATCTGGTGACGCTGACTGCAGCATGGATGACAATGATCTCTGGTGACGCTGACTGCAGCATGGATGACAATGATCTCTGGTGACGCTGACTGCAGCGTGGATGACAATGATCTCTGGTGACGCTGACTGCAGCATGGATGACAATGATCTCTGGTGACGCTGACTGCAGCGTGGATGACAATGATCTCTGGTGACGCTGACTGCAGCGTGGATGACAATGATCTCTGGTGACGCTGACTGCAGCGTGGATGACAATGATCTCTGGTGATGCTGACTGCAGCATGGATGACAATGATCTCTGGTGACTGCAGCATGGATGACTGAGCTGATGACAATGATCTCTGGTGACGCTGACTGCAGCGTGGATGACAATGATCTCTGGTGACGCTGACTGCAGCGTGGATGACAATGATCTCTGGTGACGCTGACTGCAGCGTGGATGACAATGATCTCTGGTGACGCTGACTGCAGCGTGGATGACAATGATCTCTGGTGACGCTGACTGCAGCGTGGATGACAATGATCTCTGGTGACGCTGACTGCAGCGTGGATGACAATGATCTCTGGATGACAATGATCTCTGGTGACGCTGACTGCAGCATGGATGACAATGATCTCTGACGCTGACTGCAGCATGGATGACAATGATCTCTGGTGACGCTGACTGCAGCGTGGATGACAATGATCTCTGGTGACGCTGACTGCAGCATGGATGACAATGATCTCTGGTGACGCTGACTGCAGCGTGGATGACAATGATCTCTGGTGACGCTGACTGCAGCATGGATGACAATGATCTCTGTTGACGCTGACTGCAGCGTGCATGACAATGATCTCTGGTGACGCTGACTGCAGCGTGCATGACAATGATCTCTGGTGACGCTGACTGCAGCATGCATGACAATGATATCTGGTGACGCTGACTGCAGCATGGATGACAATGATCTCTGGTGACGCTGACTGCAGCGTGGATGACAATGATCTCTGGTGACGCTGACTGCAACGTGGATGACAATGATCTCTGGTGACGCTGACTGCAGCGTGGATGACAATGATCTCTGGTGATGCTGACTGCAGCGTGGATGACAATGATCTCTGGTGACGCTGACTGCAGCGTGGATGACAATGATCTCTGGTGACGCTGACTGCAGCGTGGATGACAATGATCTCTGGTGACGCTGACTGCAGCATGGATGACAATGATCTCTGGTGACGCTGACTGCAGCATGGATGACAATGATCTCTGGTGATGCTGACTGCAGACAATGATCTCTGTGATGACTGCAGCATGATGACTCTGGTGACGCTGACTGCAGCCTGGATGACAATGATCTCTGGTGACGCTGACTGCAGCGTGGATGACAATGATCTCTGGTGACGCTGACTGCAGCGTGGATGACAATGATCTCTGGTGACGCTGACTGCAGCATGGATGACAATGATCTCTGGTGACGCTGACTGCAGGTGGATGACTGATCTCTGCAGCGTGGATGACAATGATCTCTGGTGACGCTGACTGCAGCGTGGATGACAATGATCTCTGGTGACGCTGACTGCAGCATGGATGACAATGATCTCTGGTGATACAGACTGCAGCATGGATGACAATGATCTCTGGTGATGCTGACTGCAGCATGGATGACAATGATCTCTGGTGATGCTGACTGCAGCATGGATGACAATGATCTCTGGTGATGCTGACTGCAGCATGGATGACAATGATCTCTGGTGATACAGACTGCAGCATGGATGACAATGATCTCTGGTGATACAGACTGCAGCATGGATGACAATGATCTCTGGTGATACAGACTGCAGCATGGATGACAATGATCTCTGGAGACGCTGACTGCAGCATGGATGACAATGATCTCTGGTGATGCTGACTGCAGCATGGATGACAATGATCTCTGGTGATGCTGACTGCAGCATGGATGACAATGATCTCTGGTGACGCTGACTGCAGCATGGATGACAATGATCTCTGGTGACGCTGACTGCAGCATGGATGACAATGATCTCTGGTGACGCTGACTGCAGCGTGGATGACAATGATCTCTGGTGACGCTGACTGCAGCATGGATGACAATGATCTCTGGTGACGCTGACTGCAGCATGGATGACAATGATCTCTGGTGACGCTGACTGCAGCATGGATGACAATGATCTCTGGTGACGCTGACTGCAGCATGGATGACAATGATCTCTGGTGATGCTGACTGCAGCATGGATGACAATGATCTCTGGTGAGCATGGATGCTGACTGCAGCATGGATGACAATGATCTCTGGTGACAATGATCTCTGGTGACGCTGACTGCAGCATGGATGACAATGATCTCTGGTGCTGACTGCTGACTGCATGGATGACGATGATCTCTGGTGACGCTGACTGCAGCATGGATGACAATGATCTCTGGTGACGCTGACTGCAGCATGGATGACAATGATCTCTGGTGACGCTGACTGCAGCATGGATGACAATGACTGCAGCATGGATGACAATGATCTCTGGTGACGCTGACTGCAGCATGGATGACAATGATCTCTGGTGACACTAGAGCAATATTTGCAAGTTATCAAAGTTACTGCAGCTTGTGGATGACAATGATCTTTTGTGGTGATGCTGACTGCAGCATGGATGACAATTATCTCTGGTGACGCTGACTGCAGCATGGATGACAATGATCTCTGGTGATGCTGACGCAGCTTGGATGACAATGATCTCTGGTGACGCTTTTATTAAATTATTCCTAATTTTTAAAGGTGTAGAGGGGTAAGCCGGTGGAAGGCCTCGTTCAGACGACTGAAAGCTTCAGCTGTGGGTCATCATATGACCAAGACCCGCGTCATGAAACACTTGTCCTGTTTCCTGACGAAACTTGCATTACCTAACCAGATTTTTTAAGATATTTTCCCCTTCAAGGACAATACCTTGATGCTGGCGAGTGACTCTTGATTGAAGTAACTGAAGTTATCTTCGTCTTACTCATACAATGATCAATAATGATTTTCTCCTGTTCCAAAAAAGCAGATGATTCTATTTTTTTAGAAACACCATTTATTTTTGAATTAATCAGAAATAAAAAAAATAGAGGCATCAACTAAATGTTTGGAAAATATCGTGGAAATATTATGAAAACAATTTAAGCTTAGAAAAAATAAATATTTTTGAAAAACACCGTGGAATTTTTAATGTCATTGTGGAAGCCTAGTTTAAGTTAAGGGGACATGATGTGAATATAAGGAAGATTTTCTGTAGTATTAAAGTGTAAGTGAAAATAGTTATTAGACTTGCAGATATAATTCAGAAAACCTGCTTCATTGTTCAGAAAACCTGCTTCATTGTTCAGGAAACCTGCTTCATTGTTCTGGAAACCTGCTTCATTGTTCTGGAAACCTGCTTCATTGTTCAGGAAACCTGCTTCATTGTTCAGGAAACCTGCTTCATTGTTCAGGAAACCTGCTTCATTGTTCAGGAAACCTGCTTCATTGTTCTGGAAACCTGCTTCATTGTTCAGGAAACCTGCTTCATTGTTCAGGAAACCTGCTTCATTGTTCTGGAAACCTGCTTCATTGTTCAGGAAACCTGCTTCATTGTTCAGGAAACCTGCTTCATTGTTCAGGAAACCTGCTTCATTGTTCAGGAAACCTGCTTCATTGTTCAGGAAACCTGCTTCATTGTTCAGGAAACCTGCTTCATTGTTCAGGAAACCTGCTTCATTGTTCAGGAAACCTGCTTCATTGTTCAGGAAACCTGCTTCATTGTTCAGGAAACCTGCTTCATTGTTCAGGAAACCTGCTTCATTGTTCAGGAAACCTGCTTCATTGTTCAGGAAACCTGCTTCATTGTTCAGGAAACCTGCTTCATTGTTCAGGAAACCTGCTTCATTGTTCAGGAAACCTGCTTCATTGTTCAGGAAACCTGCTTCATTGTTCAGGAAACCTGCTTCATTGTTCAGGAAACCTGCTTCATTGTTCAGGAAACCTGCTTCATTGTTCAGGAAACCTGCTTCATTGTTCAGGAAACCTGCTTCATTGTTCAAAACCTGCTTCATTGTTCAGGAAACCTGCTTCATTGTTCAGGAAACCTGCTTCATTGTTCAGGAAACCTGCTTCATTGTTCAGGAAACCTGCTTCATTGTTCAGGAAACCTGCTTCATTGTTCAGGAAACCTGCTTCATTGTTCAGGAAACCTGCTTCATTGTTCTGGAAACCTGCTTCATTGTTCAGGAAACCTGCTTCATTGTTCAGGAAACCTGCTTCATTGTTCAGGAAACCTGCTTCATTGTTCAGGAAACCTGCTTCATTTTTTCAGGAAACCTGCTTCATTGTTCAGGAAACCTGCTTCATTGTTCAGGAAACCTGCTTCATTGTTCAGGAAACCTGCTTCATTGTTCAGGAAACCTGCTTCATTGTTCAGGAAACCTGCTTCATTGTTCAGGAAACCTGCTTCATTGTTCAGGAAACCTGCTTCATTGTTCAGGAAACCTGCTTCATTGTTCAGGAAACCTGCTTCATTGTTCGGTACAAACTTGTCATCATTGTAAATTATGGTAATGGTTATCACCCATATTTATCACTGTGTTTATTCCTCTTTAATCTCCTTCCCTCTTGATCCTTTCCTCTTCCCCTTTCACTTCTCATGCCCTTCCTTCAGTTTTCTCTCCTCCTTTCTTCCCTTCCTCTTTCTGCATTAACACTTGAAAGTCGGCTACAAGTGGTGTGTCCAGAGCGCCACAGGAAAGGGGAGAGACATAACCATCATTCAGAGTGAAGATGTGCAGCAGAAGGCAGCTGGTCAGCCTCCCCCTCCCTTCCTACAACCCCCTTTTATTCAGAACCCATCCTCCTCCCCTTGTATTCACCTACTTGTACTCACACACTTGCACCCAACTACAATTGTGTTAGAGAAACTTTAATTCCTAGAAACTCTGCTTATTAAGAATCGACCGGTGTGAAACCCCCTTAATTAAGAAGTCATAGTGTTTTAAATAAGAACCTAAGATTGAGGAGAAATGCAGTAGGCTTTTTGGCTCATGCTAGACATGTTGTCTTGGCTCAAGCTAGGTAATTCCTATTTTCGCCTCACAATTTCCACTCATTTATTTGTTTACTGTTTGTTTGCTTCGCGTGGCACAGTTGGATACTTTACTCCGTTCATCTGTCACTCATTTGACTAACAAACAAAATAACCTACCTGGAGTCTACCTGGAGGGCATTCCGGGGATCAACGTCCCCGCGGCCCGGTCCACGACCAGGCCTACCGGTGGATCAGGGCCTGATCAACGAGGCTGTTACTGATAAATTAAACACATGTGCAACTCTTGGGTATCTTTATTGAGGAAACGTTTCGCCACACAGTGGCTTCATCAGTCCATACGTAGGAGAAACTTGAAGAACAGGAGAAGAATGAGGTAATCAGTCCCTCAACCTTGAGTCAGTGTGGTCAGTCCATCAATCTTGAATAGAATACGGCATATCAGCGGAGAAGCAGCTTATAAACCGTATGGCAGGAGAGGTGCAGCAGTCATAGGTCGTGTCACATTTGTTCAATGTGGAAGTAGGTCGTGCTTGCCTAATTCTTGGGCACGACCTACTTCCACATTGAACAAATGTGACACGACCTATGACTGCTGCACCTCTCCTGCCATACGGTTTATAAGCTGCTTCTCCGCTGATATGCCGTATTCTATTCAAGATTGATGGACTGACCACACTGACTCAAGGTTGAGGGACTGATTACCTCATTCCCCTCCTGTTCTTCAAGTTTCTCCTACGTATGGACTGATGAAGCCACTGTGTGGCGAAACGTTTCCTCAATAAAGATACCCAAGAGTTGCACATGTGTCTAATTTATCAACATGTCGGTTCTCTGAACCATTCATCTACGAGGCTGTTACTGCTGGCCGCACGTAATCCAACGTACGAACCACAGCCCGGCTGATCCGGCACCGTCTTTAGGTATCTGTCCAGCTCCCTCTTCAAGACAACCAGGGGTCTTCCCGTAATGCCCCCTATTGCTGGTGGGAGGCTATTGAACAGTCTTGGGCCCCGGACACTTATTGTATTTTCTCTTAGTGTACCAGTGACGCCCCTACTTTTCACTGGGGGTATGTTGCATCGCCTGCCAAGTCTTTTGCTTTCGTATGGAGTGATTGCTGTGTGCATATTAGGGACCAGTCCCTCCAGAATCTTCCAGGTGTAGATTACGATATATCTCTCTCGCCTGCGCTCTAGTGAGTACAAGTCAAGTGCTTCCAGGTGCTGCCAGTAGTTAAGGTGTTTGATGGAACTTATACGTGCAGTAAAGGTTCTCTGTACATTCTCTAGCTCTGCAATTTCACCTGCCTTGAATGGGGATGTTAATGTACAGCAGTATTCCAGCCTAGAAAGAATAAGTGATTTAAAAAGGATCATCATTGGCTTAGCATCTCTTGTCTTGAATGTTCTCATTATCCATCCTATCAGTTTCCTAGCAGATGTGATAGTGGCGTTGTTGTGGTCCTTGAAGGTGAGGTTTTCGGACATTACCACACCCAGGTCCTTCACATTACTTTTAGAGTTTGTAGTATACTCAGTCCTAGTTATTATTTCCTCCAGTTTTCCATAACGGAGTAGTTGGAATTTGTCTTCATTGAACATCATATTGTTCTCTGTTGCCCATTGGAAAACTTTGTTTATATCTTCTTGGAGCTTTACCGTGTCCTCAATGGATGACACTCTCATGCAGATCCTAGTATCGTCTGCAAAAGATGATACAGTGATGTGGTTTACATCTCTGTCTATGTCTGATATGAGAATAAGGAACAGGATAGGTGCGAGTACTGTGCCTTGTGGGACAGAGCTCTTCACTATGGCAGCATCTGATTTAACTCTGTTTACCACTACTCTTTGTGTGCGATTGGTTAGAAAGTTGAAGATCCATTTGCCTACTTTGTCTTTATTATTACAAAGTTTCGTTGAGAGCATTAAGTTTATATAGAAAACATATTAACTACTTCTTACATAGTCCGTCTGGTCAGGTGAAGAGTGGAGATGAGGATCTGGGTTGTATGTCATGAGCTGCTGTCTGAGGTAGTTGTCATGTGGACGTGTGGTTAACGAGGAAAAAAGCACCTTGGGTTGTATCTATTGTGTAGCAAGTCTGGATGAACGCTGCTTCTATGCATCTCCTCCTGAGTCTACCCGCCTCCATTAATACAAGTGGAGTTTTCTCTCGGGCCATAAAATTTACGGTCTTGCCCTCCTGTCGTGAGCATTGTGTGTTGTACAAACTGTCTCCACTATATAGTATTAGCTGCACCTGTACCAGGAATGGTGTTGACTTCGTCAGTGTTGCTTGATGTCCTTGATGGTTTGGGATGACACGGCTGCCATATCAGTTTTAACTTGATGAAGGATGGGAACAGCTGAAGTAGTGGTGTTATTGGTGGGGAAGAACTATACGCCTGCCGACCTGTTGGTCTTTTTTGGGGTTCCAGGATAGGTTGCACTTTATTTCTGCAATCCGTATTACAATGCTGGGGCAACTTATGCCCAGAAAAGCTGTTGGAGATAGAGTGGCAGTATTAAATGCTGCAAATCCTATAGTCTTTGAGACAGAGCTTGGTCAGAACCCATGCTTGACAGGGTTGATCTCTTCCTTCGCGTCTTCCTCCCTCACACTCTACTTAAATATCTTACTACTTCTGTTGAAGGTCAGTTGCCCCCATCTTCCCCTCCCCCTCCAAGCAGTCTCTCCTCTCTCCTGCAATCCCTCCCCTCCCTATCTCCCCTCCAAGCAGTCCCTCCTCTCTCCTTTCCTGCATCCCCCCCTCCCCTCCCCTCCCTATCTCATATTCCCCTCACTAGGATACCTCACATTTGTCTCCTCACTTAATTCTACTACTTTCCCCTCACTGGAGTTCCTCAGCTTCCCCTCCCTGTAATTCCTCATGCTACCATTACATCAGTCCCTCAGCTGCAGCCAGACCATCTGCTCACATCTATCTAGTACCCTTCTGTTAACAAACCATAACAACATGACAAATTCTAACTTGACAACAAACTATGACATGGCAACAAACTATGACATGGCAACAAACTATGACATGGCAACAAACTATGACATGGCAACAAACTATGACATGGCAACAAACTATGACATGGCAACAAACCTTACCTTGACAACAAACCATAACTCATGACAAACTTTAACTTGACAACAAACCATAACATGATAACACATCATAACAAAACAACAAACCATAACTTGACAGACTATGAAAAAAAATCATAACTTGACAAACCATAACTTGTACATGAACGGTACACAATACCGATAAGTTAGAAAAATTTAGACACATGTGCAACATCTGGGTATCTTGAATATAGACGTTTCGCCACCCAGATGTTGCACCTGTGTCTAAATTTTTCAAACCATAACTTGACAAACCATAATTTGACAAACTATGACAACAAACCATAACTTGACGATAAACCATAATATGACAAAAAAAAATTGCAAGACTCTCCCCTCTTCAATTTTCCCCTCTTTACTCTCAACGCTCTACCTTCTACTCTTTCTACTTTTTCCCTCGCTCGTCTCGATCTTCCTTCTTGTCATCCCCCTCCCTCTCCCCTCTTCCCCCTCCATCTCCCCTCTTCCCCCTCCCTCTCCCCTCTTCCCCCTCCCTCTCCCCTCTTCCACCTCCCTCTCCCCTCTCCCCTTTTCCCCCTCCCTCTCCCCTCTTCCCCATCCCTCTCCCTTCTTCCCCCTCCCTCTCCCCTCTGGGATGCGACTCGGGGAATCCCCCTGCTGGCCCGGTGCCCAAGATGCTTCCCCTTGTGCAGGTAACCAAAGTAACACCCCCGCCTGGCGATGACGTCCCCTCATTCCCTCCTCCCCTACCCAATCTCTATGTTGCTTCCCCTTTATCCTCCTACTCTGTTCACTCTTCCACGTCCCCTTACTCCTCCACCTCCCTTCAGTCGATCCTCCCTTTTCTGTTTCCCCTTTCCCTCCTCCCCTTCCTCTCTCACTACTTCTCTCTTCCTCCTGATCCTCTCATCCCCCACTGTATTGCTCCCCTCCTCTCCCCCTTCCCTCCTTCTTCCCCTTGCTTCTACCTTTCCTTCTCTCCTTTCCCCCGCATCCTCTCTTCCTCCCTCGATATTGCTCCCTTTCTCTTATTCCTCTCATATCCAACTCTGTTGCTCCTCTCCCTTTTCCCCTCCCATCCCTCTCCTCTTGTTACCACAGAACCATAAATTTACTGTTGAGGTTAAGTACACTAACTCTCTGGCTTTTCTAGATATTTTAGCGATTAAAAGGAGTTGTGATATTCATCTATTGTTGCGTGTGTGTTGTCAACCTGACCTCGGGGATTCAGAGTTAATATCTTTATAATAATTATAATAATAACTTCTACAAGTACGTGTACAAGGTATACAGGCCTGGCTGACAACAATGACATACTACTATATAGAAAGCCGCTTGTTATGCAGCACATTTCCCGCAAATTAAGTCAATTTTGTCCCAGGATGCGACCCACAGAAGTCAACTAACACCCAGGTACCTATTTTACTGATAGGTGAACATGGAAAGCAGGTATCTTAAGGAAACACGTCCTTACATTTCCACCCGTACCGTGGATCGACCCCCGGACCTCACTGTGTGAGCTGGGTGCGCTACCAATCGATGGGTATGCACCCAATGCCCATCTTGTGAGTGGTAGTTACCCCATACCCATCCTGTGGGTGGTAGTTACCCCATACCCATCCTGTAGGTGGTAGTTACCCCATACCCATCCTGTGGGTGGTAGTTACCCCCATACCCATCCTGTGGGTGGTACCCCATACCCATATGTGTGTGATACCCCATACCTATCCTTTGGGTGGTAATCAGGCCCGGTGGCCTGGTGGCTAAAGCTCCCGCTTCACACACGGAGGGCCCGGGTTCGATTCCCGGCGGGTGGAAACATTCGACACGTTTCCTTACACCTGTTGTCCTGTTCACCTAGCAGCAAATAGGTACCTGGGTGTTAGTCGACTGGTGTGGGTCGCATCCTGGGGGACAAGATTAAGGACCCCAATGGAAATAAGTTAGACAGTCCTCGATGACGCACTGACTTTCTTGGGTTATCCTGGGTGGCTAACCCTCCGGGGTTAAAAGTCCGAACGAAATCTTATCTTATCTTATCAAAAGATTACAGATGTACATAATGGGTCCAGGAACTGGGCTGCGAGTTTTGATACCTAAATAAGTTACAGTCGTACCGAACTATTTGCATGTTAATATCTGGGAGCTGCCCATAACGAAGTGCTTCTTAATATTGTCTTAAGAATACTTCAAGTTTGCTTAGAGATTCCTTCTCCTCCCGATGACACAGCACGAGTTGCTATGTGGACTGACTCGAGCAGTGATGGTTCATTGATATCTGTTGTCTTTGTTGTGGTGATTTATCGATGTCTGTTGTTACTTCTGTGGTGGTTCAGTAATGTTTGTTGTCACTGTTGTGGTGGTTCAGTAATGTTTGTTGTCACTGGATGTCTGTTGTTACTTCTGTGGTGGTTCAGTAATGTTTGTTGTCACTAAGTTGCTTGTGGGAATCAACTTGCTAGTTCTCGTCTTGCCTCTGCCGAGTGGAAATTTATTTCTTCTGACTCAGAGGTTTTCAGATGTGTATTTGTCACTGTAATAAATTTTACAGAATGTTATTTTTAATGTTTTAATCGCGTTGTGCCTAGAAGACTGGACGGAGAGTAAAAAATGGATGAAACTCGCGACTACGTAATTCAACTCCCCGATGATTCCAAGGATCCTGGCCCCAGTAGCCATTAGAGCACGAGAACACACACTGTGTAGTCTAACTGGGCCGAGTCTTGCTTGTAAACAACACTTAAAGCAGCAGGACAAAAGGAGAGATGGAAAGATTATGTATTACTGAGAATGAAAGGCAGCTGTTTAGGTCTGTAAGACTACTCTCGATCTTGTAGTAAGACCACATTGGTGGAGCAGCTATAGTATCAAGACTCGTGCAGGATACTCTACCTATGGTAGGTACATAAAATGACCGAAAAGTTGGCGCACTGGGTAAATATTCATACTTTTTTTAACAAACCGGCTATATCCCACCGAGGCAGGGTGACCTAAAAAGAAAAACGAAAGTTTCTCTTTTTAAATTTATTAATGTATACAGGAGAAGGGGTTACTAGCCCCTTGCTCCGGCATTTTAGTCGCCTCTTACGACACGCACGACTTATGGAGGAAGAATTCTGTTCCACTTCTCCCATAGAGAAATATTTAACTATAGTCATTATTATTTAAACTAGGTTTGATTGAGAAATATTACAGTAGAAAATGTTAAAGGTACCGTAAACTAAGAATACACTAGCATTGTATGTAATGAAAAAGAGCTAAAAAAATGTATATGACGTAGTTCGTTATACGAGTTTACTCCCAAACTGCGGTAAAGTACACCATCACAAGAGATTGATAGCACCAACGCCGTCTGGCTCACCAATGGAAGTGGGAATGGTGTGTATAAATCACTTAGCTGTTTCTTGCGTGTTTCGGGTAGAGTTGTTGTCAATAAATATATCTTGTGAACATAGTCAATAAATTAGAGTGAAGTGCTTAAGAGGCAGACGATGCCTTTTTTTGTTTACTTATAGATAGTCTGTGTAAAGTGGTGCTGGTCTCACTGCTAACACACCACTAAAATGATATTCTGTCTTTGTTCGGTAAAAAAATATTGTACAGTCTATACAGCTTCAATAATTTGACTTACAGATTCAGTACCATTCCTGAAACACTGATCCTGCAACTATTATGGATAGCTGTAATTACTCTTACACCCAAGATCAAAATAATAATAATAATAATAATAATAATAATAATAATAATAATAATAATAATAATAATAATAATAATAATAATAATGATAATAATAATAATAATAATAATAATAATAGTCTGGCAGTTTTGCAGCTGAAGTTAATGGCTGTCATGAATCAGTCGTTTGCACTGTGTCACAAAATAATTAACTGTCACACGAATCACGAATCTTATGATGAACAGATTCGATTGTTGATTTGTATGAAAATTTATTGTCCCTGTCACACAAAAATATAGAGAAAAAAGCTATATAAAAAATATGGTGACATTATCCAGTATCTAGTACATACATAGAACTTTATTTTGTAAGTAACACTTGAAATGACATAGATATCAGAGTAGAAGCACACGTGTCACTGTGTATCATCAATCTGTCTTGCAGAGGTAACGATGGTTAAAACCATCACTGGTATTGTGGAGCTTTTGGTGGAATGGGTCTGACCGTTGTTATGTTATTACTTGGTAAACTCCAGGCAGGTATGGTGAGGGTATCGAATCTTTCTTGATTAAGACACATGTGCAACGGTTGGGTATCTTTATTGTCGAAAGGTTTCGCCTACACAGTAGATTTGTTCAGTTAAATACAGAAGCAGCAGGTGTAGTAGCGACATGAAGATGATGTATGGTGAGACGAGATATGAGGTGGTCAGTCCCTCAGCCTGGAGGTCTGGAACGATGTCGTTCCAGACCATAGAGCTGAGCTCTTCTCCAGCCTGAGGGACTGACCACCTCATATCTCGTCTCATCATACATCATCTTCATGTCGCTACTACACCTGCTGCTTCTGTATTTAACTGAACAAATCTACTATGTAGGCGAAACCTTTCAATAATGCAAATACCCAACAGATATTGCACATGTGTTTTAATCATTAACTTGCCTGTATTTTATACCATTATAATGGAATGTTTGCTAGGTCCCCAACCTGTTCCAACACGCGACATCATGTGTTGACAGTCACATGTCAACTTTTCGCATAAAAATGTGATCGTTTCATTTTTGTAAATTGGGTGGAGGAGCTTAAATGTCACATCCCATGTCAACGATGAGAAGTTTCAATTACTCAGATATGGTAAACACGAGAAAATTAAATCTTCATTAGAGTACAAAACAAATTCTGGCCACAAAATAGAGCGAAACACCAACGTCAAAGACCTGGGAGTGATCATGTCGGAGGATCTCACCTTCAAGGACCATAACATTGTATCAATCGCATCTGCTAGAAAAATGACAGGATGGATAATGAGAACCTTCAAAACTAGGGAAGCCAAGCCCATGATGACACTCTTCAGGTCACTTGTTCTATCTAGGCTGGAATATTGCTGCACACTAACAGCACCTTTCAAGGCAGGTGAAATTGCTGACCTAGAAAATGTACAGAGAACCTTCACGGCGCGCATAACGGAGATAAAACACCTCAATTACTGGGAGCGCTTGAGGTTCCTGAACCTGTACTCCCTGGAACGCAGGCGGGAGAGATACATGATTATATACACCTGGAAAATCCTAGAGGGACTAGTACCGAACTTGCACACGAAAATCACTCACTACGAAAGCAAAAGACTTGGCAGACGATGCAACATCCCCCCAATGAAAAGCAGGGGTGTCACTAGCACGTTAAGAGACCATACAATAAGTGTCAGGGGCCCAAGACTGTTCAACTGCCTCCCAGCATACATAAGGGGAATTACCAACAGACCCCTGGCAGTCTTCAAGCTGGCAATGGACAAGCACCTAAAGTCGGTTCCTGACCAGCCGGGCTGTGGCTCGTACGTTGGTTTGCGTGCAGCCAGCAGTAACAGCCTGGTTGATCAGGCTCTGATCCACCAGGAGGCCTGGTCACAGACCGGGCCGCGGGGGCATTGACCCCCGGAACTCTCTCCAGGTAAACTCCAGGTAAATATCCTATGTCACATCTTATGTGACATTAGGTGTCCTTGAAGAGGTACATTTTAGAAGCTGCCTATTTGTTTTGTCTTCGACTAAGACGAGTTTGGAATGTCAGGCGTGTTTATAGTCACAGTGCTCTAATATTCTACAATAGAGTGAAGGGTTATGTGGTGGAGTAAAGAAGATGAAACAGCCACTCAACTATTTAGATATAGTCTGAATCTACTTCTGAAACCAATTATGAAGGACTCTGAAGAAACTAATGGGAGCTCACTGTATTCTCATTCATTGTGTATCATTGTTCCAGAATAGTATTTCCCATGAATTTGACCGAGTACCTCTATAGCGTTTATAAGTATTAAGCTTCATTTAGAACTTACAGTTTGTGTTACTAAGTATCTATGAAAAGTGAAGAGGGAACATGCACCTCCAAGTATGACAACAATGTTGTTGATTCTTAAGTAAGAACAAACCCAACTATCTGAGACTTCACGTAGCTAACATCAAAATCTTCATTTTAAGTATGTTAATAGTAGTGGTATAGTGACAGTGTTACATTTTAAGTGTGTTAATAGTAGTGGTATAGTGACAGTGTTACATTTTAAGTATGTAAATATTAGTGGTATTGTGAAAATGTAACTTTTCAAGTATGTTAATATTAGTGGTATAGTGACAGTGTTACATTTTAAGTATGTTAATATTAGTGGTATAGTGACAGTGTTACATTTTAAGTATGTTAATATTAGTGGTATAGTGACAGTGTTACATTTTAAGTATGTTAATATTAGTGGTATAGTGATAGTGTTACATTTTAAGTATGTTAATATTAGTGGTATAGTGACAGTGTTACATTTTAAGTATGTTAATATTAGTGGTATAGTGACAGTGTTACATTTTAAGTATGTTAATATTAGTGGTATAGTGACAGTGTTACATTTTAAGTATGTTAATATTAGTGGTATAGTGACAGTGTTACATTTTAAGTGTGTTAATATTAGTGGTATAGTGACAGTGTTACATTTTAAGTGTGCTTATAGTGGTATATTGAAAGTGACATTTTAAGTGTGTTAACAGTAGTATACTGAAAGTGTGACATTTAAAGTGTATTAACAGTAGTATAGTGAGTGTTATATTTTAAGTGTATTAACATTGATTAATAATTGAAGTCGTTTAGAGAGGCACACTCAAAACATTTAATGGAACATACCCAGTATTATAAAAATAAATTTGAAAATTGTCCTCTAAACACTTCAGTAAGAATCTCGACGTTTTTTATAAGTAGGATTCACCAATATTGAAAATTTCAAGCCTATCAGAAGAGGCTTTCTCAAGCTATTGCACGGAAATCGAAATCAGGAACAATCAATAAAAAAATGATCAGAGGTGCTTGTACATAATAACAGTTGCACGAATCTCTAGTTGCAGTATGCCAACGCTGATATGTTGCAGGATGAAGTGTTCTCAGGTTATAAATGAAAGCTTTAAAGGAAGAAAAAACTAACAGGTACCTCTGCAAGGACACGTAATTACCACCATGGAGAATATAAGCCCAGGGAACGAAGAGCTTATACCAAAAACTAGAAGTTATTCAAAGAAACCTGAGGTTGGACAGTGATAATACTTTCCGTAAAGAAAATTAGTCACGTGAAGAATTGGTAGATTAGATCAGATTTTGCCACCGAAGTGGCTAGTATTTTGTGCATCCCATATCCATCTTGGGGACAAAGAGCTAATGGATATAAAAAGCCTTGGAACTAGGCCCCAAAAGGTTTAGCAGGAGTACATCTAGACTTGTATCTGGAATTCATTTATCTGTTACAAACAAATTTAGGAAATTTGCTTAATATATCTAGTATCTTATTTTCATTAAAAAGATATTTTGACATGTCACATAGGTTATTATACTATCTCTATATTCCTCAATAACTGGACAATTAAGCACACGTGTTCATCAAGATAGTGACCACAGAGCTAGTTACACTGCATTTAGTTTGATCATCATCTGTGTCTGCCAAACTGCCAGACGTACTTGTAACCAAGCTTAAGCCTGGACACTTCATCAGTCAGTCTGTGCTCATTGCAAGTTGCTCCATAAACGTTTTTATCTACGTTCATGTTATCATAGTGGGTTATAGTCTACTTAGATCCATGCTTTTTTCTTCATAATTCAATGTTACTTGTTCTCTTCCCTTCGCGCTTCTGTGTGACTAGTTAATGGTACGAGGAGGAACGGAACGTCGTCACAAGTTTCAGTCTCCTAGGTCCAGGTTATTTATGTATTGTTTCAGGGCGGTTTGAGGCGTTTTCTGATACTGTAATTACATTAAACACACAGATAACACAATAGGTGAAGGAGACAGGAAGCCGCCACGTGGGCGAAAAGTCACATCAAAACAGTCTATGATTATTGCAACGACGTCTCGCTCAAGGGAAACTTTTATTACGATAACGAATTCCACATGAAACGAACGTTGTTATGATAAAAGACTTACGTTGCAATGTTCGAAGATAACGTAACAGAGAGGAACACAATAGCTGACGTAAATGTGGAAAATAACAGATAACGTAATAGTAAAACAATAGCTGACGTAATCGTGGCAAGCAATAGTAACGTAATAGGAAGAGGATCGTGAGTGCTTGACAAAGTACTACACAGAGGGAAATGTTGACACAGGAATGTCTAGCTGTACAATACGGGTTTTTATTTTTATGCTGAATTTCATACTGCAGCGGCTCAGTAGTTAAGAGCGATCTCCCCCTCACACATAAAGCAGAATATAACTATAGCATTAACCTCACCAGCAACAAACCAGGCCGTATATTGTACCGTAGTAGGTTCGCCGGTCTTGTCCCGGCCCGAGTCATTTCCCGGCGTTGGCCCCAGGGTGGGGGGTGTCGCTTATCTTCTTTCTTCTGCCCTGTGCGGATGTCTTGCTATAGTCCCTCCGGATGGAGGGTGACATCTTCTCTCTTGCGATGACAGGCCATATACAAATACCATCAATAACAAAGTATTTTCACCTAGTAGAATCAAGAGGACCACTAGGATGTTGATTCCTGCAAGCAACTGCAGTGATAACAGACATCCCTGAATCAACACAACCAATCACTCTACATCACTATTCGTGCAGTCACTGGAAGGAAACCTCCAAGCGAACTGCGGATATCCTGACGAAGGACCTTCTTTGACAGCAACAGGTAGCGAAGGAATGAGGTGAGATTTATCCAGGCTCACTACATGTAATCTCGTTGTTGTGAAATCATATAATGGTTGCCATAAACACAATAGTTATAGGCATACTATCGTGATAATTTATGGAGATTTAGCTAAAGATGATTTGAAAGTCAGTGTGCTATGTTAGGGGTTACACCAGGGGTTACACCAGGGGTTACACCAGGGGTTACACCAGGAGTTCATTAGGGGCACACCTGGAACCTACAGGTTCCATATCAGGGCCTTACTAGCGCCACACCATGGCTACATCAGGGCCACCCCAAGCGTGGGGCAAATCCCTTCCTGTGTGTACAAATGTGTTTACACAGAGGTAAGTACTCAGCCTTCCTCCGTGAAGATCCATTAACTGGATCATCACTATCAAGTCCACAAAAACATTTTCATATCCTCCTGCAGAGTTTTACAATAACCTTAAAGGAAGGTGCCCACACACCGGTAACGAGCTTTTGATCCAGCAATCTTAAGCTACTCTTCCCTATTACAGATCAAAGTTGACTCTCACCCATTCCGCTGGTTCTGTGTAACTCCTACGAGTTTAGCGCTTCCCCATATACTATTATTATTATTATTATTATTATTATTATTATTAATATTATTATTATTATTATTAATTTGAATAGCAGTCGCTCTCTCGAGGACTTGTGTATATTAAGATTATATTCGTGTTTGATCCAAGGGGAGGGTAGCTCCAATTCTTTGGATCAAGAGCCTTTCACCAGCATGAAAACACCTCTTTTGAAGAAGTATGTTAATAGCCGGTGCATATGAGAGCTTAACGTCCCTCCACAACAGATTTAGAAATAACTCTTTTATGGCTTTAAGTCAAAATCTGGTCATTGTGGTAGTCTACAAGCCTCCGGATGCAACGTCCCAACAATTCCAGGAACAGCTCTTGAAAATTGACCACTGTCTGGAAAATCTGCCAGCTCCTGCCCCCAACATCTTGCTCCTGGGGGATTTCAACCTGAGGCACCTAAAATGGAGGAACATAGCAAATGATGCTGTAGCAGAGATAACACCAGGAGGCAGCTCCGATGAAAGCACACACGCACACGAGCTTTTAAATCTCTGCACCTCTCTCTGCATCTCTCACCTTAAACCAACAAATAATAGAGCCTACAAGATTGAAGAATACACTAGACCTCATCTTCACTAACAATGATGACCTGATACGAAATGTCATCATATCAAAAACAATATACTCAGATCACAACATAATCGAGGATCAGACATGTATGTGCGGAGCCCCAGACCGACAAAATGAGATTAGTCACGAGGGAGCCTTCACCAAATTCACCCCTCAGGGAAAGTTCCTTGATGTTGGTGAGGGGCTCTTGATTTAGGGAATTGGATCTGTGCTCCAGTTCCCCGAATTAAGCCTGAATGCCTTCCACATCCCCCCCCAGGCGCTGTATAATCCTACGGGTTTAGCTCTTCCCCTTGATTATAATAATAATAATAATAATAATTCACCAAATTCAGCTTCAATAACAAGAACATAAAGTGGGACCAAGTAAACCAAGTCCTAAATGATATAAGCTGGGAAGATATACTAAGCAACACAGATTCCAAACTATGTCTAGAACAGATTAACTCTGTGGCACTGGAGGTATGCTCAAAGCATATTCCTTTAAGAAAAGGAGAAGATGTAAACTAGAAAGAGAAAGGCGCTCCTTATACAGGCAGAGGCAAAGAATAACAGAGCGGCCAATATATCTGCTCAGAGAAATAGCAAATATCGAACTAAAGCTAAAGGACTCTTATAGGAGTCAAGAAATGCGGGAAGAACTAAAAGCCATAAATGAAATAGAAAGAAACCCAAAGTATTTCTTTTCTTACGCCAAATCAAAGTCGAGAACAACGTCCAGTATTGGGCCCCTACTTAAACAAGATGGGTCCTACACAGATGACAGCAAGGAAATGAGTGAGCTACTCAAGTCCCAATATGACTCAGTTTTTAGCAAGCCGCTAACCAGACTGAGAGTCGAAGATCGAAATGAATTTTTTATGAGAGAGCCACAGAATTTGGTTAACACAAGCCTATCCGATGTTATCCTGACGCCAAATGACTTCGAAAAGGCGATAAATGACATGCCCATGCACTCTGCCCCAGGCCCAGACACATGGAACTCTGTGTTCATCAAGAATTGCAAGAAGCCCCTATCACGTGCCCTTAACATCCTATGGAGACGGAGTATAGATACAGGGGTCGTCCTACAGCTGTGAAAAACAACAGACATAGCCCCACTCCACAAAGATGGGACTAAAGCAATAGCAAAGATCTACAGACCGATAGCGCTAACGTCCCAGATCATAAAAATCCTTGAAAGGGTCCTAAGAAGCAAGATCGCCACCCATCTAGATGCTCATCAGTTACACAACCCAGGGCAACATGGGTTTAGAGCAGGTCGCTCTTGTCTGTCCTAGCTAGTAGGCCACTCTGGATGCTCTAGGAGACAAACGAAGAGTAGATGTAATATACACAGACTTTGCAAAAGCCTTTGACAAGTGTGACCATGGTGTAATAGCGCACAAAATCCGTGCTAAAGGAATAACAGGAAAAGTTGGTAGATGGATCCATAATTTCCTAACAAATAGAACACAAAGAGTAGTAGTAAACAGAGTTAAGTTAAGTCTGAGGCGGCTACGGGGCAAAGCTCTGCTCCACAAGGCACAGTACTCGCTCCCATCTTGTTCCTCATCCTTATATCTGAGATAGACAGGGATATTAGCCACAACGCCGTGTCTTCTTTTGCAGATGACACCCGAATTTGCATGACAGTATCCTCCACTGAAGACACCGCAGAAAACAATATGAAATTCAATGATAAGAAATTTCAATTGCTCCAACATGGAAAACATGAGGAAATTAAACTATATCGGAGTATAAACAAATTCCAACCACACCGTAGAGCGAAAAACTAATGTAAAAGACCTGGGAGTGATCATGTCGGAAGATCTTGCCTTCAAAGACCATAACATTGTATCAATCACATCTGCTAGAAAAATGACAGGATGGATAATGAGAACTTTCAAAACTAGGGATACCAAGCCCATGATGACACTCTTCAGGTCGCTTGTTCTCTCTAGGCTGGAATATTGCTGCACACTAACAGCGCCTTTCAAGGCAGGTGAAATTGCTGACCTAGAAAATGTACAGAGAACCTTCACAGCACACATAACTGCGATAAAACACCTCAATCACTGGGAGCGCTTGAAGTTCCTGAACCTGTACTCCCTGGAACGCAGCGGGAGAGATACATGATCATATACACTTGGAAAATTTTAGAGGGATTCGTACCAAACTTGCACACGAAAATCACTCCCTATGAGAACAATAGACTCGGCAGACGATGCAACATCCCCCCAATGAAAAGCAGGGGTACCACTAACACGATAAGAGACAACACAATAGGTGTCAGGGGCCCAAGACTGTTCAACTGCCTCCCAGCATACATAAGGAGGATTTTTCAATAGACCCCTGGCTGTCTTCAAGCAGCCACTGGACAGGCACTTGAAGTCAGTACTTGACCAGCCGGGCTGTGGTTCATACGTCGGTTTGTGTGCGGCCAACAGTAACAGCCTGGTTGATCATTCTCTGATTCACCATGAAGCCTGGTCACAGAACTGGCCGCGGAGGCGTTGACCCCCGGAACTTTCTCCAGGTATACTCCAGGTAAGGTGCCCTGTGGCCTGGTGGCTTGTGAGGGAAAAGTTCAACAGATAGCAGTAGTGAGCGAGTACATGGTAACGATAGTTTGATTGCCGGCTGCTTGTTAAGGTAGGGTCAGTCTAGCTCCCGCTTTCCCCTCCCCCTTTCTCTCCACCCCGAAAGGTGACGTGTGGGGCTCCGGCCAAACAGTAATCACTGGACTCACAGCTCCCAGCACAACTGTAAGTAAAAGCCTCTGCTCCTATTCTAGTGGATACTGGTTGAAAGCTTCACTTTTGACCAATAATAAACTTAGTCCTTTCAGTTTTAAGCTCCACATGAGACTTTTCGATAATCACCACCTTTTTTAAGTATCTTACACTTATCATGGAGAGTGATTTCTTAAGCAGTGGGTAACCTGTCTCTCTTTCCAGCTTGGAATGACAGATCGGGTCACCTGCCAACCAACGAGAAGTGTTGAAGGAGACGGACTGAAACCGGTCTTGGGACGTCACTTTATAATCTACCTACCTGATTAATTGTACAGGACACTACCCCTCATCTTTGTAGTGGTAAAGAACCTGCGTTCCTGTCATCTGGACTGACTATTCAAGGTTATAGACTCTGTGAAGAACTAGTCGTTGGGTTGTCACTAAACACCTGTGACCCCCCCACATCATCATCAACGGCTACAATTTCCACAAGACAGTGTCAACCTCAACCAGACGCTCCAGTATAACTGTACATATTAGCGTTGAATTAAAATGTCATTTTTCCATTTCATTTTTCATTTTTCTTTCAAGTAGGATACACCTTCATATTTCAATGTTTTATCTTTGCATTACTAAATAATAAAGTGTTTATCTTTGTGAATTATTTCTTTTTCTATTCATTAATTTTCCTGAGGAGGAGCCAGCCTTGGTAATACTGTCTGAAGTTGTTACAGAGCTGAGTAATCCTTCACAGGCTACAGCTCTCGCTTCACACTGCGGTTGTCTGTGTTCCCCGTCAGTAAAATGGGTACCTGGGTGCTAGTCGACTGGTGTGGGTCGCATCCTGGGACAAGGAACTAATTTGCCCGAAATGCTCGGCATAACAAGCGGCTTTCTATATGGTAGTATGTCACTGATGTCAGCTAGGACTGTATACCTTGTACATGTACTTGTAAATAAAGATATTATCATTTTATTATTATTATTATTATTATTACTACTGCTGCTATTATTATAGGTAGTATGAGTGTTGTGAGTGGGAACTGAGTGGGAAGATGTTTATTCCAGTCCTGGGCAGTTGTCTGCCATTACCTGCCTTCCTGACTGGTGAAGCTACTGTAATATTCCATTCATAGTATTGACAACACGTCCAACGTGGTTACCCGAGGGTCGGGTTCTACACAGTCTGTATTAAGAGACTGTGAAGAGTGTAGACTTTCATCCCCCTTCCCCCTAGTTTCACTCCCATGCATTCCTTTAGGTAGACAATAGCAAAATTCGACAAGTGGAAGCATTTGATAATATGCAGCAGTTTTATTAAAAAGATTATCTGCTAGCATTGTCTTCACTCCGGCCTTTCTTTCCCTTCCTTCCCTCCTCAGCCCTTCACTGCCCTTCAGTTCACCTCTCGTGCCTCTTCACTCACCCCACTTGCAAGTTTTCCTGAAATCTTCCCCCCAAAAATTGAATGTAGATTTGTTTAGAGTCACACTGCCTCCTTCCACGACGAGGAAACGTTTCTTTAGACTTAGTCTGTTGTGGAATGTGTGGGTGTCATCGGTAGGCTTACTGTAATGCCGCCTCTGAGTGCCAAGCTGATACCTGTCTTCGTGTTTTTACATCAGCTTCCTGATACTGTAAACTTACAAATAACGTACTGTATTTTAAGTTTTGGTCCCTGTAAGCTGTTGCGTCCAGCCTTGACCACTACAGTGTAAAGACCCTTGACCACTCCGTCTTGATTTAACAAATTGCCATCGTTCGAGATCAGGCTGTTTCACTTGCAATGCAATCATATTAAGCTACATATCCGCTGTCATATTTATTGATATTCACAGACAGCGATGGCATACCTCTCAGTATGTCATCGCTGTTTACATTAAATCTTGATTAGATGGTGCCTAGTCAATGAAAAAAAATAAATATTATTAATTATTATTATTCTTGACCTGTTTCTTACAGGATAGGTTGCCACCATTACACTCGGATTATAGTCACGGGAAACGCTAAGCTTGTAAACGTTTTTCTCACTTCCCAGGCGTCTATGCAACGCCTGAGAAATGAGAAACAGACTTGATCCAAAGAAGGGAAGAGAACTCTCTGGATCAAGAGGCCTATATCAGCATCAATACACACTTTGTCGAAAGGTTATGTATAGGAGCCGAGAAGTGTGCATTTCACAGGGTATATACACCAAGAGCGGTATATCTTAAGTGTATATCCATCGAGTGGTGTATATCTCTGTGTAGACATATACACCGAGAGGTATTTCTCAACGTATATACAGAGGTGTGTATATTGGTTGTGTACCTTATGGCATATAAATTGAGTGTTTATTTTTCAGTTTATAAAACTGCGTATCTCAGTTTATTTACACTTTGAGTATATTTTAAAGTTATCTAGCAAAGTTTGACATTCTTGACGTTTGGTGAAGGTGGATGACGGTCTTACTGACCTACCAGTACCACGTAGACCTTAAATCTAACAAACTAACAATGACTGGGTCTTACCAAGGCCGCGTTGTCAGCTTAAGTTAGGTTAGCGAAGTTAATCAATGTCTCGCTAAAACCTGGCAAGATTTTAGGATTTAAAGGAGCAAATTTCAAGAGGTAGCGTCTTGATATTGTTTCTCTTTGTTATTGCTAACACCAACAATCTGACTGGTCGGAGATCGGGGAATGAATTATGGAATGACCCATACGGGTTTTGCGCGTCACGATACAGATTACAATTTTATGTAATTCCAACACGCGGATCTGCGTGTCCCGTTCAGAGCATAACACAACCATCATTTAAACTCTAAATCTAAATTGATCTAAGTAGCCCTTACACACTTCGTATTTGTATATAGACATATATAGATATCTTAACCACGGTACGGGTAGAGATAGAGCTTGGGAATTTCTTGAAAAAAAACACAAGTGTTCATGAACAAAACCCAAAATTTGATATTAGATATATTAGATAAAAAAATTATGCACATTTCACTTAATACAGAACGTTAAGATCCATCGCTTCTGCAGTTTTATTCACTAGACAGAGTCGTGTACAAGAAAGTATTTGATCTCTGGCCACCTGCGATGGCTACCACAGAATTCTGTTCGTTTTACTTAGCACAGTACTTCTCAAACTAAGATATTTATCACTTGTGTAGCCCCTGGGTATCTTTACTTTGGAAACTCTTCGCCAACCAGTGGCTCCCTGAGTCCAATACAGAGAAGAATGATTGCACAAATCTCTAATTCATCATCCTGTCGGTTCTCTGAACCATTTATCTACATACAAAAAATGTGAAATAAATACTCACGAATGTGAAACAAGACAAGCGATGAATTAGGATATTTTAACTGAAGAAACATTTCGTCACGAATGGCTGGCTTCTTCAGTTGTTGCAATAATACGTATCAGGAGACAGGACCAATATCTCCTCACACCGTTTAAAATTTCTTCTTTTCCTCATTAAAATATCGTAAAACTGCGCTTGTCTGTCTTCAAGTGAGGTTCCTGGATCACTACGTATCACGGCAAGATTTTTGTGCGTCCACAACGACCTATAAAAATTTATAACAAAGTTGTATGAAAATCCGAGAGTTTAAAAGTAATTAAAACATGAATTGGAGATGAGCAACGTAAAGATGACAGAAAATTAGATGCATGTTTTATGTATCTTAGTCAGGGTGAGACGGAAGCAACGACGCTGTTGCTGAGAGACAGTGACGATCGTTGGTTCACTGGAGTCCTGGGTGACAGCACACTGGAGTCCTGGGTGACAGCACACTGGAGTCCTGGGTGACAGCACACTGGAGTCCTGGGTGACAGCACACTGGAGTCCTGGGTGACAGCACACTGGAGTCCTGGGTGACAGCACACTGGAGTCCTGGGTGACAGCACACTGGAGTCCTGGGTGACAGCACACTGGAGTCCTGGGTGACAGCACACTGGAGTCCTGGGTGACAGCACACTGGAGTCCTGGGTGACAGCACACTGGAGTCCTGGGTGACAGCACACTGGAGTCCTGGGTGACAGCACACTGGAGTCCTGGGTGACAGCACACTGGAGTCCTGGGTGACAGCACACTGGAGTCCTGGGTGACAACACACTGGAGTCCTGGGTGACAGCACACTGGAGTCCTGGGTGACAGCACACTGGAGTCCTGGGTGACAGCACACTGGAGTCCTGGGTGACAGCACACTGGAGTCCTGGGTGACAGCACACTGGAGTCCTGGGTGACAGCACACTGGAGTCCTGGGTGACAGCACACTGGAGTCCTGGGTGACAGCACACTGGAGTCCTGGGTGACAGCACACTGGAGTCCTGGGTGACAGCACACTGGAGTCCTGGGTGACAGCACACTGGAGTCCTGGGTGACAGCACACTGGAGTCCTGGGTGACAGCACACTGGAGTCCTGGGTGACAGCACACTGGAGTCCTGGGTGACAGCACACTGGAGTCCTGGGTGACAGCACACTGGAGTCCTGGGTGACAGCACACTGGAGTCCTGGGTGACAGCACACTGGAGTCCTGGGTGACAGCACACTGGAGTCCTGGGTGACAGCACACTGGAGTCCTGGGTGACAGCACACTGGAGTCCTGGGTGACAGCACACTGGAGTCCTGGGTGACAGCACACTGGAGTCCTGGGTGACAGCACACTGGAGTCCTGGGTGACAGCACACTGGAGTCCTGGGTGACAGCACACTGGAGTCCTGGGTGACAGCACACTGGAGTCCTGGGTGACAGCACACTGGAGTCCTGGGTGACAGCACACTGGAGTCCTGGGTGACAGCACACTGGAGTCCTGGGTGACAGCACACTGGAGTCCTGGGTGACAGCACACTGGAGTCCTGGGTGACAGCACACTGGAGTCCTGGGTGACAGCACACTGGAGTCCTGGGTGACAGCACACTGGAGTCCTGGGTGACAGCACACTGGAGTCCTGGGTGACAGCACACTGGAGTCCTGGGTGACAGCACACTGGAGTCCTGGGTGACAGCACACTGGAGTCCTGGGTGACAGCACACTGGAGTCCTGGGTGACAGCACACTGGAGTCCTGGGTGACAGCACACTGGAGTCCTGGGTGACAGCACACTGGAGTCCTGGGTGACAGCACACTGGAGTCCTGGGTGACAGCACACTGGAGTCCTGGGTGACAGCACACTGGAGTCCTGGGTGACAGCACACTGGAGTCCTGGGTGACAGCACACTGGAGTCCTGGGTGACAGCACACTGGAGTCCTGGGTGACAGCACACTGGAGTCCTGGGTGACAGCACACTGGAGTCCTGGGTGACAGCACACTGGAGTCCTGGGTGACAGCACACTGGAGTCCTGGGTGACAGCACACTGGAGTCCTGGGTGACAGCACACTGGAGTCCTGGGTGACAGCACACTGGAGTCCTGGGTGACAGCACACTGGAGTCCTGGGTGACAGCACACTGGAGTCCTGGGTGACAGCACACTGGAGTCCTGGGTGACAGCACACTGGAGTCCTGGGTGACAGCACACTGGAGTCCTGGGTGACAGCACACTGGAGTCCTGGGTGACAGCACACTGGAGTCCTGGGTGACAGCACACTGGAGTCCTGGGTGACAGCACACTGGAGTCCTGGGTGACAGCACACTGGAGTCCTGGGTGACAGCACACTGGAGTCCTGGGTGACAGCACACTGGAGTCCTGGGTGACAGCACACTGGAGTCCTGGGTGACAGCACACTGGAGTCCTGGGTGACAGCACACTGGAGTCCTGGGTGACAGCACACTGGAGTCCTGGGTGACAGCACACTGGAGTCCTGGGTGACAGCACACTGGAGTCCTGGGTGACAGCACACTGGAGTCCTGGGTGACAGCACACTGGAGTCCTGGGTGACAGCACACTGGAGTCCTGGGTGACAGCACACTGGAGTCCTGGGTGACAGCACACTGGAGTCCTGGGTGACAGCACACTGGAGTCCTGGGTGACAGCACACTGGAGTCCTGGGTGACAGCACACTGGAGTCCTGGGTGACAGCACACTGGAGTCCTGGGTGACAGCACACTGGAGTCCTGGGTGACAGCACACTGGAGTCCTGGGTGACAGCACACTGGAGTCCTGGGTGACAGCACACTGGAGTCCTGGGTGACAGCACACTGGAGTCCTGGGTGACAGCACACTGGAGTCCTGGGTGACAGCACACTGGAGTCCTGGGTGACAGCACACTGGAGTCCTGGGTGACAACACACTGGAGTCCTGGGTGACAGCACACTGGAGTCCTGGGTGACAGCACACTGGAGTCCTGGGTGACAGCACACTGGAGTCCTGGGTGACAGCACACTGGAGTCCTGGGTGACAGCACACTGGAGTCCTGGGTGACAACACACTGGAGTCCTGGGTGACAGCACACTGGAGTCCTGGGTGACAGCACACTGGAGTCCTGGGTGACAGCACACTGGAGTCCTGGGTGACAACACACTGGAGTCCTGGGTGACAGCACACTGGAGTCCTGGGTGACAGCACACTGGAGTCCTGGGTGACAGCACACTGGAGTCCTGGGTGACAGCACACTGGAGTCCTGGGTGACAGCACACTGGAGTCCTGGGTGACAACACACTGGAGTCCTGGGTGACAACACACTGGAGTCCTGGGTGACAGCACACTGGAGTCCTGGGTGACAGCACACTGGAGTCCTGGGTGACAGCACACTGGAGTCCTGGGTGACAGCACACTGGAGTCCTGGGTGACAGCACACTGGAGTCCTGGGTGACAGCACACTGGAGTCCTGGGTGACAGCACACTGGAGTCCTGGGTGACAGCACACTGGAGTCCTGGGTGACAGCACACTGGAGTCCTGGGTGACAGCACACTGGAGTCCTGGGTGACAGCACACTGGAGTCCTGGGTGACAGCACACTGGAGTCCTGGGTGACAGCACACTGGAGTCCTGGGTGACAGCACACTGGAGTCCTGGGTGACAGCACACTGGAGTCCTGGGTGACAGCACACTGGAGTCCTGGGTGACAGCACACTGGAGTCCTGGGTGACAGCACACTGGAGTCCTGGGTGACAGCACACTGGAGTCCTGGGTGACAGCACACTGGAGTCCTGGGTGACAGCACACTGGAGTCCTGGGTGACAGCACACTGGAGTCCTGGGTGACAACACACTGGAGTCCTGGGTGACAGCACACTGGAGTCCTGGGTGACAACACACTGGAGTCCTGGGTGACAGCACACTGGAGTCCTGGGTGACAGCACACTGGAGTCCTGGGTGACAGCACACTGGAGTCCTGGGTGACAGCACACTGGAGTCCTGGGTGACAGCACACTGGAGTCCTGGGTGACAACACACTGGAGTCCTGGGTGACAGCACACTGGAGTCCTGGGTGACAGCACACTGGAGTCCTGGGTGACAGCACACTGGAGTCCTGGGTGACAGCACACTGGAGTCCTGGGTGACAGCACACTGGAGTCCTGGGTGACAGCACACTGGAGTCCTGGGTGACAGCACACTGGAGTCCTGGGTGACAGCACACTGGAGTCCTGGGTGACAGCACACTGGAGTCCTGGGTGACAGCACACTGGAGTCCTGGGTGACAGCACACTGGAGTCCTGGGTGACAACACACTGGAGTCCTGGGTGACAGCACACTGGAGTCCTGGGTGACAGCACACTGGAGTCCTGGGTGACAGCACACTGGAGTCCTGGGTGACAGCACACTGGAGTCCTGGGTGACAGCACACTGGAGTCCTGGGTGACAACACACTGGTTCCTGAACGGTTATTTCTACTAAAAAGAAAAGATTGAGTTTAGTTTAGTTTATTCTTTCGCCATTCTCATGTACTTCTCAAAAAATACATTTATTTATTTTAGATGGTAGGTAGAATTGTCTTCATTATCAAATTTATTTTGATAGGCTGTTTTCCTACATTCCCCTCAAGGAAGGTTCCTTGATGTTGGTGAGGGGCTCTTGATTTAGGGAATTGGATCTGTGCTCCAGTTCCCCGAATTAAGCCTGAATGCCTTCCACATCCCCCCCCCAGGCGCTGTATAATCCTCCGGGTTTAGCGCTTCCCCCTTGATTATAATAATAATAAAGTTTTCTTACATTAAATACTAGTCTTTCACTAAAATTTAAAGGTGGAGGCTGTGTTTGTTTCCTATGAAGACTGAAGGAAGTATTTTGAGTTTGGGTTCAGTACCTAAATTATTTATTTCATTTTATGTAATTATAGGTAAAGTTATATTTTCTGAAGGTGAAATTTTAACGTTTTGATTATATATATATATATATATATATATATATATATATATATATATATATATATATATATATATATATATATATATATATATATATATATATATATATATATATATATATATATATATAGATATGTCGTGCCGAATATGTAAAACTGGTCAATTAGCAAGAACTCATTTAAAATTAAGTCCTTTCTAAAATTTTCTCATACGTTTAAAGATATATTTTTTTCATTAACGTTAATGTAAATTTTTTTAATTTTGCACCAAAATAATCTTAGAAAACTTACCTAACCTTATTATAACAAGAACTATTTATTTTAGCCTAACCTAACTATATATATTTTAGATTTGTTTACAATAATTTAATACTAAATAAACACAGTGAAATATATTTTTTCGTTAGGTTCAGAATGATTTTGGCGAAATTATTACATACATAAATTTTCACTTGTCCTATATGGCAAGATGAGCGTTGCTATTTAAGCCAAGATTGCAAGTTCTGCCTATTCGGCACGACATATATATATATATATATATATATATATATATATATATATATATATATATATATATATATATATATATATATATATGTCGTGCCGAATATGTAAAACTGGTCAATTAGCAAGAACTCATTTAAAATTAAGTCCTTTCTAAAATTTTCTCTTGCACGTTTAAAGATACATTTTTTTCATTAATGTTGATGTAAAAATTTATAATTTTGCACCAAAAGGAACTTAGAAAACTTACCTAACCTTATTACAACAAGAACAATTTATTTTAGCCTAACCAAACTAAATATATTTTAGATTTGTTTACAATAATTTAATACTAAACAAACACAGTGCAATATTTTTTTTTCGTTAGGTTCAGAATGATTTTGGCGATATTATTGCATACACAGATTTTCACTTGTCATATATAGCAAGATCACCGTTGCTATTTAAGCCAAGATCGCAAGTTCTGCCTATTCGGCACGACATATATATATATATATATATATATATATATATATATATATATATATATATATATATATATATATATATATATATATATATATATATATATATATATATATATATATATATATATGTAATCAGAGTAAACAGGTGAAATCACAATATGAAAAATAACCACTTTTGGAAAAAAAAAAAAACAGTGAATTTATAAGGGTTTTCTTGATTCCTAAGATTATCAAGAATGTGTAAAAATAACAGTTGGTTTAGAAAGACACGTAAGCAAACACTATAACATATTTATTAGAAAACGTTTCGGTCCTGGGACCTTCATCACTTCTAACATACAGAGGTAGGAAGACATTATATATAGGCGGTCTTTCTACCTCTGTATGTTAGAAGTGATCAAGGTCCCAGGACCGAAACGTTTTCTAATAAATATGTTATAGTGTTTGCTTACGTGTCTTTCTAAACCAACTTGTCGGTATTTATTACCAAGGTTTATTCCAAAAATAACAGTAGAGCAGAATATATGAGAGATGTCACCTCACAAGTGACTGACCCCTGACTCAGCAGGCAGAGTCTGGCTGTCAACTGAAACAAACAGAAGTAAATCCTCTATCATAGTGACACTATATAGTATAATTTCTATAAATGCGATATAAAATATACATTTAAAAAATAATAGAGCGCGATAGACTTGCAAATAGGCGCTATAAATCTAGAAAAAAAAAAAACGCGAAATGTGGATGGTAACCTACATAGGTTTTCCTAAGTTGGTGGGTGAGCCGGCAACAAGCGGTCCGTATGTATCAAGTATTATAATCAAGTTGCTGGAAGTAAACATACACTTGGTGTCCTGGAAGCACTTGGTGTCCTGGAAGCACTTGGTGTCCTGGAAGCACTTGGTGTCCTGGAAGCACTTGGTGTCCTGGAAGCACTACATGTACAGTATCTCTGTAGCTAAACTGAAGAGAATTTAATGTTAGAGATTAGCACGGAACATAGAATTTTTTTTTTAGTCCTTTCAGCAAAACAAATGATTCTTTTTATTTTATTTTTCATTACTGGATGCATGCATTTGTATGTATAATTATGTTAACGTGACTTAATTTATCGTCCATATTTTTCCTTTGAATAATCTGAATATGGTGACACTAAGTCGCCTATATTTCTGGGTTGCTGGTCACCCTGACCCAGACATCACTGGTGCTCGATTGCTTTCCAGGGGCAGAATGCTTAACAATCATTACTTTCATCATTAACAAAACGGAACCTCTTCAAGGGGGGCTCCTTGGCGTGGTGAAGAGGCTCTTGGTCTGAGGAATTAGACCTGTCGGTCTACTTCCTCAGACCGAACCTTATTACCCCCCAATCCCCCGTTCCCTATCCCATCCTCCCCACCCATCCTCCCCTTTTTCCTTTCCTCCTCCTCCTCCCCACCCCGCCCTTTTGCCCTTCCTTTTTGGCCTTTTTTTTTTTTTTTTTTTCCCACAGGCACGCTAGTTCCTAGGTAGAGGAAAGGGTTCTGGGGTCCATCCCTTTCCGTTGAGGTTCTTGGCGGTGGCGTAGTTTGCCGTGGAATCTGGATTGCCTGGGGATGTCCTGATCCCTCTCCGGTATCCCGGAGGGTGGCTTTGGGTGTCTCTCAGGCGACGGGTGTATCTCTGGAAGCCACCTTTCGGATTCCGGGGGTGGTGGCCGAAGGAAGTATGCTTTGTGGCGGATTTCCGGCCGCCCTCTCTTTTGTCCACCGAGGTAGCTCGGCAGATGTGAGGTTGCTATCCCAGATTGCTGGTTTACTGGCATGATGGGTAGGGTATGGCACGGGTTCCATGCTGCATCTGCGCTACTTGCGGTGCTGAGGTCCTCTTGGGCGCGGAGGGAGATTTCTGGCCCTTTCATTCCTCCTAGGAACTATCCCTCCCTGGTCCCCCCTTTTTTTATTCTTTTTTTATTTTTATTTTCTTTTCTTCTTTCTTTTTTTTCTTAAAAACAAAAAGAAAGTAGTAACCTAACCATGGCAGCCCTAGTCCATGAACCTGCTACCCCCGGGCCCCTTCTTGATACCGCACCCTGTTCTGACCCCGCCTCGTCTTTGGACCACTCTTCGGACACTCCTCATGCCTCTGTACCTCTTGCCGGTGCTGTTTCCTCACCCGCTTCAGGTACTGAGGCCTTGACTGACTCCTTCTATTTATCTGACCTTCGCTCTCCTCCGACTATGCTTTCGGCCTCTCCCTCTATGGTGCGGCAATTTTCGAATCGCCGGCCCATTCCACGTTGGACCAACTCTGGTCCCACGCCTAAATGACAACGACAATTACCTGCTGATGATACTTCTCCACCTTCTCGTTCTTCTCAGAAAAGATCGACACGTCCTTCACTACCTTTCCACCCTCAGTTTCAGACGGCACAATGGACTAAATTCTTCACTTTACGACAGACTTCCTCTACTGCCTATCTTTGTGACCACAGTATTGGCAAGGCACTCCTATGCCATGTTGGTACAGATATTTCTTTTCATGCTCTTAAGAGCGGTACGTGCATCGTCACTGTACAGAATGCTACCCAGGCTCATGAGCTTTCTCGTCTTTCCCATATCAATACTGTTCCTGTAACTATTGAAAAGCATCATTCCCTCAATTCTTGTAGTGGTACCGTCATTCTGCCCCATACCATAGTTCAACAAAATTTCCAGACATGTGGCACTGACATTCTTGAACAGCTGGAACTCCAAGATCTCCCAATCCTCAAGGTAGACACTTACGTTCTTCCTGCCCGCGGGCGGAGACGATACCCTAGCAATGTGGCTCGTTTAACTTTTGACAGCCGTGAACTCCCATCCTCAGTTTATGTTGCAGGACATCGGTTACAAGTTCGAAAGGTGATCCCTACACCGCAACAGTGTAGAAATTGCTGGCGATTTGGCCATCCAGCGAAATATTGCAGATCTATTGCCGAATGCCCAGTCTGTGGTGCCGATGACCATTCTAATACGTCTTGCAATCGACCTCCCTCTTGCCTTAATTGTCATGAGGCTCACCCTTCGTACTCTCGCCGTTGTCAAGTCTACTTAAACGAGCGGGAAATCCATTACCTCAAAGAGGCAGAAGGTCTCCCTTATGCCATGGCAGTTTCTCATCTCCGCCTCCAAGGGAGACTGCCTCGTGTTTCTTATTCCCGTGTTTCAAAACGTCCCCCCACTTCTGGTATCCCATCTTCTGCACCCACCTCTGTAGTTACCTCTCCCATAGTCACTCCTGTAGCTAATTCTTTTGCTGTCCTCGGCTCAGACATCCCTACTTCAACGTCTCAGTCTGATCTTGCTTCTTCGTGTTCTCTCTCACAAGCTTCAGTAGCGACGAGATCTCGTATGACACCTCCTCTCAATCGTCCCTCTACTTCTCAAAAGTCAAAAAAAGGTCCGTTAACACCTCCTACCCATCTTCCACCTCCTCATTTTCCCTTCCCTGTCTCTGTACCTGGTTCTTTCCCTCTCACTGGCTCTGTTACAAGTGTAGAGGTTCACCCTCCTCCTCGTACTGTACCTTCCTCCCCTGTTCCCTCCCAAGTTTCTTCCTCTTCTGCCACCTCCCAGGTTTCTGCCTCTTCTGTCCCCTTCCACGCTTCTCCAGTTCCCTCCACCCTTTTGCCCCCCCTACCTTGGTACAGTCCATTACAGTTCCAATCTTTACTCATCCTCCCCCTACCATTTCCAATATTGTCTCCCATACGACGTCTCTGAATTCTGAAACACTTGAAGCAATCTCTGATTATATTGCAGAGACCAAACCATCAATGGACACTGATCCACCCTCCGCTCCTTCTCTCTCCTCTACTCCATCTGCGCAACTCCTTTCTTCACAGCGCACCGTTCCTTCGCTGCTTGAACGTTTTCCACTGCCTCCGCATGTGGACTTTTCTACCCCCTCTAGTCTATAGGAACCCTTACCTGCGGATTTCAGGTATCTTTATCATTGCCAATCATGGCCTATTTACAGTGGAATATACGCGGCCTCAGGGGTAATCGGGGTGAGCTTCAGATGTTACTCTCCCAGTTTTCCCCTGTTGGTGTTTGTTTACAGGAACCAAAATTACACTCTGCTGTTATCTCTCCCATCTCAGGCTATAATTTATTGTATTCTTCAGATTCTTTTCCTGATGGGACCTTTAATGAAAGTGCCCTTCTTCTATGCACTGATATTCCGTACCATCAGCTATTTGTTCGTACTTCGCTGCATTACACAGCAGCCCGTATCCACTTGCATAGATGGTATACGCTCTGTTCTTTATATCTCTCTCCTTCTCAGGCATTATCTATTCCAGATATTGCCTTTCTTGTTTCATCATTACCACCACCGATTCTGTTACTTGGTGATTTTAATGCCCACCATTTCCTCTGGGGGAGGGTCTCACTGTGATTCCCGTGGCATTCAGTTAGAGGCTTTTCTTGCCACCCACCCCCTCCATGTTTTAAATACAGGTACTCATACCCATTTTGATCCTCGGACTCACACTCTCTCTTGCATCGATCTCTCAGTCTGCTCTTCCTCCGCTCATTAGACTTCACTTGGTCTGCTCTTCCGGACTTCCATGACAGCGATCATTTCCCAATCATTCTTACTTCCCCTTCATATTCACCACCTCTTCGCATCCCACGCTGGCAATTTGATCAGGCAAATTGGAACCTTTACTTACACCTAACTGTTTTTAGAGAGGTTCCTTCTTCGTCCTCCATCGATGAGCTTTTACACATCTTCTCGTCCTCCGTTTTAACCGCAGCTTCTCATTCTATACCCCAAACTTCGGGCAGGCATTCTCAGAAATGCATTCCTTGGTGGTCTCCTGCTTGTGCTCGTGCAGTACGTTTGAAACGCGCTGCATGGGGCAGGTACCGGTGCAATAGAACCACAGAGAGACTTCTTGATTTTAAGCAGAAGCGTGCGATCGCTCGCCGTGTCATCCGTAATGCTAAACACACTTGCTGGCGAGATTATGTCTCCACCATCACCTCTGCTTCCTCTATGAGTGCAGTCTGGAAAAAAGTGCGAAAAGTGAGTGGTAAATATTCTCCTGACCCGGCTCCTGTTTTGTGGGTTGCCGGTGTTGATATAGCAAACCCACTAGATGTTGCCAATGAAATTGGCAATCATCTGGTCCATATTTCTCAGGGACTCCATCTATGCCCCTCATTTCTTTCCTTAAAGTCTGCCAGAGTTAGCACCCTTGGACTTTTCTTCTCTCAGAGAAGAACAGTATAAAGTGCCTTTTACACTTCAAGAACTGGAGGCAACACTCTCAGCTTGCCGATCATCGGCAGCTGGGCCCGACGACATTCATATTCGTATGCTACAACATTTACATCAGTGAGCCCTTGCAGTCCTATTACGCCTTTACAATCTTATTTGGTCACAAGGAGTTCTTCCACAGCTGTGGAAATCCGCCATTGTTCTCCCTTTCCGCAAACCAGGCACTACGGGACGTGAAACCTCCCACTATCGTCCCATTGCTCTTACCAGTGCAGTTTGCAAAGTGATGGAACGCCTAGTAAATAGACGTTTAGTGTGGTATTTAGAGACACACAACAGTCTCTCCACTCATCAATATGGCTTTCATAAGGGACATTCTACCATAGACCCCATACTACGCTTGGATACGTATGTTCGTAATGCCTTTCCGAATAACCACTCAGTTATTGCCATATTTTTTGACCTTGAGAAGGCATATGACACAACTTGGAGGTATAATATTTTAGCCCAAGCCCACTCCTTAGGCCTTCGAGGCAATCTACCATCCTTCCTTAAGAACTTTTTAACTGACAGGCATTTCCGTGTTCGGGTTAATAATGTGCTCTCCCCAGACTTTATCCAAGCTGAAGGTGTCCCCCAGGGATGTGTTCTGAGCACAACACTTTTTCTCCTTGCTATTAATGATTTGGCCTCTAGTCTTCCATCAAATATTTGGTCATCACTCTATGTTGATGACTTTGCTATTGCCTGTGCAGGCGCTGACTGTCACCTTATTACAGTTTCTCTCCAGCATGCAGTCGACCGTGTTTCCAATTGGGCCACCACACGTGGGTTTAAATTTTCTAGCACTAAAACCCACCAAATTACTTTCACTAGACGCTCTGTCATCTCTGATCATCCTTTGTACCTCTATGGCTCCCGTATCCCTGAACGTAATACAGTCAAGTTTCTGGGCCTCCTCTTTGATCGTAGGTTATCCTGGAAACCTCACATTACCTCTCTGAAGGCAACTTGTCACAGCCGGCTGAACCTTCTTAAAACCCTTGCTCATCTTTCATGGGGAGCTGATCGTCGAACCCTCCTTCGCCTACATTCCACCCTTATCTTATCGAAACTTGATTATGGTGACCAGATCTATTCAGCGGCATCTCCTGCTACTTTCTCTAGCCTTAACCCCATTCATCACCAAGGATTACGTTTATGCCTTGGTGCTTTTCGCTCTTCCCCTGTCGAGAGCCTCTATGCAGAAGCGAACGTTCCATCCTTATCCGATCGCCGTGATGCCCATTGCCTTCGCTACTATGTACGCTCTCATGATCTCCGCAATCCTTCCATTTATAGAATGGTCACTGATATTAGTAGACATTCTTTATTTGTTCGCTGCCCATGTTCACTCCGTCCCTTCTCTCTTCGCCTTCATTCGCTCTTGTCTTCTCTTCAATTACCACCTTTCTATATACATGTAGCATCTCACTTTTCCCTACCCCCCTGGGAAGTTCCAGCTGTTCGAGTCTGTTCTTTCTCTCTCCCTTGCTCGAAAGCCCAACTGTCTATGGCCGCTTCCCGCTCTCTTTTTCTTGACCACTTTCACTCTCATTCTCATGCCATTGCTGTGTATACAGATGGCTCTAAGTCTTCTGACGGCATAGGATTCGCAGCAATGTTTCCGGACAGCATCGTACAAGGGCATTTACTATCTTCGGCTAGTATTTTTACTGCTGAATTGTATGCCATCCTTACAGCACTTATCCGTATTGCATCTATGCCTGTGTCATCATTTGTGGTTGTCTCAGACTCCCTTAGTGCTTTACAGGCTATACAGAAATTTGATACACCTCACCCCTTAGTCCTCCGTATCCAACTTTGGCTACACCGCATCTTTACCAAGCATAAAGATATTGTTTTTTGTTGGGTCCCTGGTCATGTTGACGTACAGGACAATGAACAGGCAGACACTGCTGCACGGTCAGCAGTACATGACCTACCAGTTTCATGTAGAGGTATTCCATTTACGGACTATTTTGCTGCAATATCTTCCCAACTTCACACCCGTTGGCAACAACGTTGGTCTACTATGCTCGGCAACAAACTTCAATCTATTAAACCGAGTATAGGTTACTGGCCGTCTTCTTATCACCAGTGTCTAGGCTGGGAGACTACTCTCTCCCATCTTCGCATTGGCCATACTCGTCTTACTCATGGATATCTCATGGAGAGGCGCCCTGCTCCTCTCTGTGAGAATTGCCAAGTTCCATTATCAGTCAGCCACATTCTGTTGGACTGCCCACTTTATCAACGAGCACGCAGAATTTACCTCCGTCGTCGTCTTCGCTCTGCTGCTCTCTCTTTACCTCCCCTTCTCGCTGATGGACCCACCTTTCATCCAGACTCTCTCATTGACTTTTTGACAACGACTGACTTACTTCACAAATTCTGATACCTTCAGCCCTTTCTACTTCAATCTCTTGCTACCCTCTTCCCCCGTACTATCCCCTGCCCCGCTGTTTTCTGTAACCTACTGATCATCCCTCCTCCCTTCTGCCATCCAATACCCTCGCTTCCTTCCCTACCCTGCAGCGCTGTATAGCCCTTGTGGCTTAGCGCTTCTTTTTGATTATAATAATAATAACAAAACGGAAACAAATGCAGCAAAATTAACTCTTGAAGCAGTGCTAGAGAGATATAAGAGGTGCTTAAACTCTTAGCGTCAGCCCTACCTCAAACCCAAGGCAGACTTCTGAAGATGGTCCATGAACTACCTCAAACCCAAGGCAGACTTCTGAAGATGGTCCATGAACTACCTCAAACCCAAGGCAGACTTCTGAAGATGGTCCATGAACTACCTCAAACCCAAGGCAGACTTCTGAAGATGGTCCATGAACTACCTCAAACCCAAGGCAGACTTCTGAAGATGGTCCATGAACTACCTCAAACCCAAGGCAGACTTCTGAAGATGGTCCATGAACTACCTCAAACCCAAGGCAGACTTCTGAAGATGGTCCATGAACTACCTCAAACCCAAGGCAGACTTCTGAAGATGGTCCATGAACTACCTCAAACCCAAGGCAGACTTCTGAAGATGGTCCATGAACTACCTCAAACCCAAGGCAGACTTCTGAAGATGGTCCATGAACTACCTCAAACCCAAGGCAGACTTCGGAAGATGGTCCATGAACTACCTCAAACCCAAGGCAGACTTCTGAAGATGGTCCATGAATATGAGATGTTCATGGAAAACTATCAAGACCATGAAATCTGTGGTAGTCAAGAGGCAATGTTCATTACCAGATAGATGATGTGATCGATGAGACTCGAGGATGACGATCGAGTTAGAAGGATAAGGTCGTCCTGTTGAGGTAGAGGGAAGATCTAACATCATCCTGTGAGGTCAGGATCGACTTTATACACATGAAAGTCAGCGCAGAAATAAAAGAAAACTAAGAGATCTGATGAAATAGCGGAAGGAGAAAGTTGAAAGAAGAAAGAGTTGTTTGTCCTCACAGTTGGCACAGTCAGTCCTCACAGTTGGTACAATCAGTTCACACAGTCAGTCTTCACAGTTGGTACAGTCACAGTAGTCACAGTTGGTACAGTCACAGTATTCACAGTTGGTACAGTCATAGTCCTCACAGTTTCATGGACTTAGTCGTATCAATGAAAGCTGTGAACGACAGTGCCATAAAGGATATTTCTCTCATCTAACAGTTAAATTCATTCATGACCAAGGATTAAACTTAGAAGCAGTACTTTCTAAGAGCTGTGCACAACTCTTAGAAAGTTAGACATGCCCTCCACGTCAAACAGTTGTATTCTTGAAATAAATTAGACTACAGTAATGCTGACAATTGTTTTCCTGTATTTTCCGTGACGAGGCTTCCTAAGCTCTCTGCCTGATCCTGGAAGTAGTGGTCAGATGTGCCAACTTCGTGAAGGGACTCAGAACTCTCGCGTTTTGAAGCAACTCAACAAAGACGGATTCAAAAAGTGAAACTCCTGATTTTTTAACCCACAATAAGGTAACTTAACACTGTTAATAGTGCGATTCGTGTTTGTAAACTTCAATCACAGTTTAAGTTGTTACTGACAATGTAAAGTAATGATGATCTCGTGAATTACTTCACTAATATATTGTGGGAGCCATGTCTTGCATGGTTAGCAGAGATTTTCCAATCGTTGAATAAACTGAGTGCCAAGCTGCAAGACATGGCCGCAACACTTGTACTTCATACATCGCCTAGGTGCATTTATTGACGAGCTAGAGAACTGCCACAGAAAAGTTACTGCAAACACTGTTCTAAACAGAAGGACGAGTTCTAGTGATCTTGTTTTAAGAATGGCTTTATGTGATCAATTGCTTACGAAGGACGCTACTTCTATCTTAATTCACAGATGGCGGATTTTGATGCGCTCCTTGACTTACAGGAGGAAACGAGTATATAGTCTTTAACTAGGGATGGGAAAAATAAAACTGAGGTATGATCCTCTCTACGGTCAAGACAAGCACACAGGGCCTTCGAAATTCACGTCCATTGAGAAAGAAGTAAGGAATTTTGATGACCTCTTGGATAGGTGGTGATTTAAGTGCACTGTCACGATAGAAGGTATTTATCATACTGTTGTTTAAATTTCAAGACTGACAACTGTTCCCTAATCCTTACTACAAATACTCGTAAACGAGTTAAACACTGGAAAACAGAGTCAATAACAACACGAATAAAACATAACCTTATCTCACTCTCGGCGTGTCAACTGTTCCTCCATGAGCTGTTGACTCTCACTCACCTGCAAGGTAAACATTAATACTATTAATACCAGAGTTCCAGTCCCAGTTGTAAACTTCATCCCGCACCTGCAACCATTCCCAGCTACTCCCTTCAGCCAACTTCTCCAGGAAGTATCCCCTTGTATACCCTAATGCTTGCATCTTCGGGAAGTATCCCCAGGTATACCCTTCACTCGTACCTTTTGTAAATATCCTTGACATATAAATCATAACTTCTGTGATGTATTAAACAATTATTTGGTTATGCCATGTAAATTATTATTAGGGTAGAATGGAACTAAGATTGTCATCTTTCCAGTGAGTAAAGTGACACTGAGCTTCCTATGATGGTAGATGGTGCGTGGGTGACTGGTGAAGTGAGGTGCTCATGAGGAAAACGTCCAAAACAGGAGTTCCCAACTAAAGTTTTTAATGTTTCTAAAAGTGTTCATGACAAGAGTTGAGGACAAGTCTTGATGTGGAGTATAAATGTATATTGTCTCACTAATTTAGAATAGTTAAAGTGGATAGGTCCAAGCAACACCTGGGCCTCTTCTTTCAACTTGCCTCTAAGAGAACTTGCCTCACCAGGAGTAAAGCACACTGCTCAATTAAAGTTTAATTTTGAGTGCTCTCTTTTGCTTTGCTATTTTGTGTGTAACCACATAAGATGCCCTAACTATACTGAAGGACTGATCATTGAAAGTCCCACCATTACCCAGTTGTCGCATTTTTACACACAGATCATGGCACTAGAACTGAAGATCCTTCTCAGCATATTAAAGATGTATCACTATCGGATGAGGAAATTATATCTGGCAAGCGAGAAGAGGAAAACGTAAAGCCGATAGATAAAAGTTAAGAAACGAGACAAAGAGTTCTTAATCCCTGAAAACACACACACACACACACACACACACACACACACACACACACACACACACACACACACACACACACACACACACACACACACACACACACACACACCTGGACAGACTTGACACCTGGTCCAGCAAATGGCTTCTCGAATTTAATCCTGCCAAATGCAAAGTCATGAAGATAGGGGAAGGGCACAGAAGACCGCAGACAGAGTATAGGCTAGGTGGCCAAACACTGCAAACCTCACTCAAGGAGAAAGATCTTGGGGTGAATATAACACCGAACATGTCTCCGGAAGCACACATCAACCAGATAACTGCTGCAGCATACGGGCGCCTGGCAAACCTGAGAACAGCGTTCCGATACCTTAGTAAGGAATCGTTCAAGACACTGTACACCGTGTACGTCAGGCTCATACTGGAGTATGCAGCACCTGTTTGGAACCCGCACTTGATAAAGCACGTCAAGAAACTACAGAAAGTACAAAGGTTTCCGACAAGGTTAGTTCCAGAGCTAAGGGGAATGTCCTATGAAGAAAGGTTAAGGGAAATCGGCCTGACGACACTGGAGGACAGGAGGGTCAGGGGAGACATGATAACGACATATAAAATACTGCGCGGAATAGACAAGGTGGACAAAGACAGGATGTTCCAGGGAGGGGACACAGAAACAAGAGGCCACAATTGGAAGTTGAAGACACAAATGAGTCAGAGAGATATTAGGAAGTATTTCTTCAGTCATAGAGTTGTCATGCAGTGGAATAGCCTAGAAAATGACGTAGTGGAGGCAGGAACCATACACAGTTTTAAGACGAGGTTTGATAAAGCTCATGGAGCGGGGAGAGAGAGGACCCAGTAGCAACCGGTGAAGAGGCGGGGCCAGGAGCTAAGACTCGACCCCGGCAACCACAAATAGGTGAGTACAAATAGGTGAGTACACACACACACACACACACACACACACACACACACCAAAAAAAAAAAAACGCAAAAAACGAGTGAACACAAAACACGTACAAGTTTACCTTGTTTTTGGTAGACACAAGTGTTTATCATTTCTTCTAAGTCCCCGAGAAAACAATCAAAAGGAGGATTATTTTGAGACCAGCAACAAAAATATAGGAACAGAGAATAAAAAACAGAGAAAAAGGTTTTCAAAAATTATTGGAGAAAGTATTTCTTAAAAACAAGTGAAGATGACGAGAAAAAATGATCTTAAGAAGGAAGTTGATTGTTTAACAACCAGCGTAAAGTTTAAAAAAATGATGAATTGACAAAAGCTGGGAGAGCACGAGCGTAACTCTGCTCCGGTAACCGCAAATAGGTAATAATGTGTAGTAAGTGCTCACACGAGGTTTAAAAGAGACTCATTACTGCGCCATCCCAACTGAGACACAGATGTCAGGAAACATTTCTTCAGCTCCGGAGCAATGGAGAGGCGGAACCGGCTAGATGACGAACAACAGAATATGATAATAGTAATTCACACAAGTAAATCTAAATGTAGTGGAGATAATAGCAAGATGTCGAGAGTTTGTAAGAAAAAATACGACTGCAGTAAAACGTCTTTATTTGTGCAACGTTGCATCCATTTTAGTCTTCTTAAAGTATATAGCAAAAGCCGTGGCTGCCGTGTCTACTTCCAAATCTAATTGTAAGTAGCAGGGCCAAGAGCTAGACCACATCATTCCATTTAACCCGTAAAATTAATCTATGCTAGGTAGTCACAGGTATCCGTTGCTGCCTTCGAGTAATATTCTCGTAGAATATAGCAGTTGCACACTGCGGATGTATCCAAGTTTGTTTTAAAACAAGACGTTAGTAATTACAGACTCACCACTAACCGCACACCGCACGCACTCTGACCGCACACCGCATGTCATAACCACATGCGTGCGTTCTGCGGGTGTGGGTGGAAGAGTGAGTGCTACTGGTATTGCAGAGAAGGCGTGAGAGGAACCGGTGGGATAGGAGGTGGAAGGGGAAGCAAAGGATTTACGGGACAGAGACTGGTATGAATATGTCAAATTAGCAACATTTGGGTATCTTTATTACCGAAACGTTTCGCCAGCACAACAGGAGAAACGTTTCGGCTACTTTGTCTTATTCATCTTGACGGTACCATAACTAATAGGTAATTAAGATCATGGCTGGCTAGGGAAGAGGGAACTGATGATGGTAATTTATTAGTCAAGAAACAAGACAAGTATTTCTTGATACAAATCTTTGTTAACTGTTGACCCATAACTGGTTAAACTTTCGCTGGCTTGTACGCCCCATTTAACATCACAGGATCACTACTTACTAGTTTACTAAGATAACTGATTCCTGTCCTACGTAGTAGTTTCAGTCCTTCATATACGCTGACTTGAGTCAGAGAAACACGATCAGTCATGAGAGGCAGTTCAACAACTTAAACTTCAAGTATAAGAATATCAAATGGAATCAAAACAATTGTGGCCTTATTGAGATATGTTGGAAAAACACAACATGATAAACATGGATCTGAGTCAGTATCTTGCAAGGATGAGCTCATTGTAACTCTATACTCCACACACACACACACTCAGCTCCCACATTGAGGTCCGGGGCCGATCCCCGGTACGGCTGGAGAACATTAGGACGAGTTTCCACAAGACACCTGCTGTATATGTTCATCTAGCGGTAAAATGGGTACCTGCGTGTTAGTCGACTGGCTTGGATCGCATCCTGGGACAAAATTGACCTAATTTGCTCGAAATACTCGTACAAATAAAGATATTTTCATTATATTATTATTATAATTATTATAATTATTATTATTATTATTATTATTATTATTATTATTATTATTATTATTATTATTATTATTATTATTATTAAGGCAACAGTGGTTAGAGAAAATGGAAAGCGTCAAACTCAAACTGAATGCGTCACATAGAGTCCAGGAGAGACAAAGGTAACAAGAGACGTAAATGAAATTAGAAGAAACCCAAATTACTGTACTTCTCGTACGCAAAATGCAGAGTAAAAACTACATCTTGTATGAAGTAATTACTTAAAGTAGATGGAACATACGCTGAGAATAACAAAGAAATGAGTGAAACATCGAAGTTATAAAATGGCAGCGTTCAGTGAATTATTAACCAGTCTAGAGATTAACGAAACAATTGAGTTTTTTTATGAATGAGACATCACAACTTACTACTTAACTCTAACCCAACTTGACTACAAACCATTGATAGCTCATGTCCCTGCACTCCTCCCCGGGCCCAGACTCCTGGAACTTCATGATCACCAGGAATTGCAGGAAACCACTGCCCAATACTTTAAATACTGGATGAAGAAGGAGCCTGGAAACAGGTGTCATCCCACACTCATTATAAACCTCGGACAGAGGAATCCCACTCCATAAAAAGCTGGCAGTTAATCAGTTAAAAAAAATGTAGACCCATAGCACTGACTTCATGCATTATCAAAATCTCTGAAGGGGTCTTAATAGGCAAGGCTGCCAGATACATAGAACCACAAAAGTTTTACCAGCAGGGGTTTAGAACCGGTCGTCTCCTGTGGGTTGCAATGGCTTGGATTAATGGAAAGACAAACAAAATGCAGATGCAGTATACGCTGATTCTGCAAAAGCCTGTAACTGATGCAACAATGGTGTGACAGCGCACAAAATGCGTTTAAAAGGAATAACTGGAAAAACAATAGGATGAATATTTAAGTTCGAAGCTAACGGAACCGAAAGAGTAATAATAATAGCTAAATAGGAGTTTGTCTGAGTGAAAATCTCTGTTACTCAAGGAGAGGGTTAGGTGTGAGACACAGAAGCAAAATCTCAGCACAGCCCTGTAGCGCTGTATGACCCTTGTAGGTTCAGCGCTTAGTTTTGATTATAGTAATAATAATAATAATAATAATGTTACTCAAGGTACAGTATTCCCCCTACTTTCTTATTCTTATAACTGACATAATCAAGGAGATAAATCATAACACCGTTTCTTAATTAGCAGAAGATACTAGATCCGTCTGAGTGGCATCAGTTGAGGACACAGCAGACTCCAAACTGATAAAAACCGTCTTCCAGTGCACTAATAACATCATATGTTCAGCGAGGACAAATTTCAGTTACTCTACTACTCAACTTGTCGGTTTTAAACCATTTATCACATTACTCTGCTGTGGAAAAATAGAAAAACTGATGACTGACGTGTAGGAAAAGACAAACTCAAATTATCCAGTGGAACCTTGGAGTGACAATGTCAGATCTCCCATTCAAGAATAACATTATTTCAAGAGCAAGGAAAATGGTAAGCTGGATAACTAGAACATTTAAAACAAGGGATGCCAAGACAATGATGCTCTTTAAAACATTGTTCTCTATAGGCTGGAATAGTGTTGTATTACTCTGGCTCCAGCCAAGCCATGAATAACTGCAGAACTGAAAAAAGTACAGAGAATCTTCACTGCTCATATAAATTCAAGCAAGCATCAAAACTACTGGGAACATCAAAACTACTAAAGAACAATCATAATCTACACCTGGAAAATTCTAGTGGTACCAATCCCTAACCTTTGCACTAAAATCACTTCAGATGATACCGAAAGGCTTGGCAAAATACCTCCAGTGAAAAATAGGGAACCCGTTAAGTGTAAGGGGTCTAAGACTCTTCAACATGCTGTGAAATCTTTACCCACTCTGCCTGAGGTATCCCAGCAAGTGAACACGTCTCCTGTGTTATCCCGGTGCTTAACAGAATATGGAATAGCATATGAAGGTACAAATAAAATGGGAACTATGGCTATAGTTTACTTAATAACATAAAAGGGGTAGAATACGACATATCCTGATGGAGACTGACATAATATAACAAATGACCTATGAGACTTATTACCAGGGGGAAGGGTAGATGTTATCAGTAACACGGACTAGTACTCACTCTTAATTCACTGACCAGCTGACCTGAGATTCCCAATGCGTGGTCCACTACACACGTGGCTGTCCAGAACTCTCGCTCCCCGGACCTGTCTCCAACAACTCTTGCTCAGCTGTTCCCTGGCTTATATTCCTCTAAGCACTCCCTTCCCCATAAGGCGTAGACCACGTGTTACGACCTGACGCCGAGGTCTGACGCCGTCACGAACAAAAGACCTCAGACTTAAGCCGAAAAGGTGTGGTTGGCAGCCATTTGCCAAGCCAAGGTGTAACTATATAATTGGTTAAATTAGGTCTCCCTACAGAGACCTCACAAGCCCAGCTGAACTACATCACACCGCTCCGTTTGTGTGTAAAGGAAATTTGCAACAAACCTCTGATGGCCTTCAAGAGGGAAATTGATAAGCTCAGGTCAGTTTCTGATCAGCCAGGCTGTGGAGCATACAGTGGACTGAATGTATTTGGCACCAACAGCCTGGTAGATCAAACCAGCAACCGAGACCCCCGAAATCAACTATAAGTAGACTTCGCTGCATGACTCCTTCCACACAATAAGGGCGAATTTTCATATTGTGGCTGTATTTCGCATTTGCTTTGTCTGTTTCGTAAGGTGAAGTCTACGATCTTTCCTTAATTCATGACATAACTTAACAAGTCTTTGAGGACAATTGTGTTGCAGAAGTCTGAGCAACACAATTGTCAGTAAGTAAATACGATAGTAATTATGGACAAGGTAGATTATAGTGGAAAAATGAACACGTTGTAAGATAACGGAGGAAATTACGTGCCTCTTAACACGTAAGTCATAACAATAACCCCCCCACCCCCCACATACCTCGTCCATCAAATATCTTCTCGGGTTTAAGCCAGACAAATGCAAGGTCATGTAACTTGTAGGTCAAGGCAAAGAAATCCTGGAAGTATCAGGGTGAGAAAAAGAGCTGGGGGTAAATACAGCACTCAACATATCCCCTGAAATACACATAAATCACATAACGTCAGCGGCATATGAGAGATTAGCAAACCTCAAAAATATCATTCAGGAACGTGAACAAATAATTCTTCAGACCTCTATACATAACGTGTTAGACGTCAAATTAAGTACGCGGCCCGGACATGGAGTTTACACCTGGTCAAGCACGTACAGAAGCTCAAAAAGATAGAGATGTTTGCAACCAGACTACTACCAGAACTGGAAGAATTTACTATGGAGAGGATAAAGACCCGAGCCTAACAACTAAGACAGAGAAGACAAGGGAGACATGATTATAACATACAAAATCTTAAGAGGAACTGATAGGTCAGATAGGAATAACCTGTTTGAAAAGGACCAGGATGATGGGGGACACAGGTGGTACTGAAGACACAGATAAACCACATGAATGTAAGAAAAAATTTCTTTAGTCTCAGGGTAGTTAAATAGAGGAATGACTTGGATAAGACAGTGGTTGAGGCAAACTCGATACAATGTTTCAGGAGTATATATAATAAGGCCCAAAAGGCCAGAAATCAGTGATGTCACCCACAGTAGTGCAGATGTGGCCCAGAGAGGAGTCTCGACACCCGTAAACACAACTTAGTGGGTACACACACACACACACACACACACACACACACACACACACACACACACACACACACACACACACACACACACACACACACACACACAGGATGTTCCAGAGATTGGACACAGTAACAAGGGGACACAGTTGGAAGCTGAAGACACAGATGAATCACAGGGATGTTAGGAAGTATTTCTTCAGCCACAGAGTAGTCAGTAAGTGGAATAGTTTGGGAAGTGATGTAGTGGAGGCAGGATCCATACATAGCTTTAAGCAGAGGTATGATAAAGCTCACGGCTCAGGGAGAGTGACCTAGTAGCGATCAGTGAAGAGGCGGGGCCAGGAGCTCGGACTCGACCCCCGCAACCTCAACTAGGTGAGTACACACACATACCTGACGACACTGGAGGACAGGAGAGATAGGGGGGACATGATAACGACATACAAAATACTGAGAGGAATTGAGAAGGTGGGCAAAGACAGGATGTTCCAGAGATGAGATACAGCAACAAGGGGACACAGTTGGAAGTTAAAGACAAAGATGAATCACAGGGATGTTAGGAAGTACTTCTTCTGCCACAGAGTAGTCAGGAAGTGGAATAGTTTGGAAGTGATGTAGTGGAGGCAGGATCCATACATAGCTTTAAGCAAAGGTATGATAAAGCTCACGGTTCAGGGAGAGTGACCTAGTAGCGACCAGTGAAGAGGCGGGGCCAGGAGCTTGGACTCGACCCCTGCAACCTCAACTAGGTGAGTGCAACTAGGTGAGTACACACACACACACACGCGCGCGCGCGCGCGCATGCACTAAGGGGTATATCGTACAAGAAGAGGTTAAGAGAAATCAACCTGACGACACTGGAGGACAGGAGGGATAGGGGAAGGGACATGATAATGATATATAAAATACTGAGAGAAACTGATAACGTGGACAGGGCCAGAATGTTTCAGAGATGGGACACAGCAACTAGGGGTCACAACTGGAAGTTGAATCACAGGGATGTTAGGAAGTATTTATTCAGTCATAGAGTTGTCAAGAAGTGGAACAATCTGTAGAGTTATGTAGTGGAGGCAGGATCCATACATAGCTTTAAGAAGAGATACTATAATGCTCATGGAGCAAGGACAGAGTGGACCTAATAGCGACCAGAGAAGAGGCGGGGCCAGGAGCTGTGAATCGACCCCTACAACCACAAATAGGTGAGTACAAAAAGATGAGTACACACAAAATAAAACATAAAAAACATTGGCCACAGGCAGCTATTAAACCCGCCTCATCCACTTTAAACCAACTAAATGCAGCTTAAGAACCCTCCAGACCTGCTGAATATAACCTAACACAACCATATCCGCTCATCTCCCACCTCCGCCTCCTCTAACAAGAAAGCAATAGAGGATGACAAATATGGAACAACACCCGCCATCACTCAACTGGGGACGCCAAGGCAATGGGTGTCCAGGAGAGGCTAGTGGGTGAGGGAGAGAAGAGTGAGAGGAGGGGGTGAGGGAGTGGGATAGGTGAGTAGGTAAAATTGTAGAGGTGAGGGGTCCCGCCCTCTCCTCGTCCCTCACTGACAAACTCTTGATCACCCAACAAAGCTTTTTTTTTTCTATATTTACACTAGGCTGTGTGAGGGAGGGGATGTCTGCTGCCAAGTACAAGTTTGAGAATGTTTCTGAGAATCGAGTTCCAACTCCTGGACCTCATTTCTTAACTACTAATTGGCCAGGGTGTTTACGTAGCTCTTGGGCCTACCTCTTGACTTATAATAATAATAATTAGAATAAAAATGGCAATAATATTATTTATTATTACAAGTACATGATACAACATACAGACCATAGTTGACATCAACGACATACTGTATAGAAAGCCTCTGGTTATGCAGAGCATTTCGGGAAACTTAGGTTAATCCCCCATGATGCGACCCACACCAGTCGGTTAAGACCAGGGTACCTACTTACTGCTAGGTTAACAGGGACAACTGGTGTAAGGAAACACACCCAATGTTTCCACCCGTGCCGGAGATCGAACCACGGACACTCAGTGTGTGATCTAAGTGCCCTACCAACCAAGCTGTATCTTTGTCATACCTGCTTTTGAAACCGTGAAAGTATTCGAGTACCGTCGTTCCTTTGTCCATTCCACGTCCGTTATCTTAGTTCTCTGAGACTTATTGTTGACATTGTGTGGATGAGGCTTAAACTTGTAGCTTCTAGATGCATGATCCCTTCACCTGTGATCAACCTTTGCTGAAGTGTTTGACGAACCCTTGATAGTAGGTTCCTCTGAACTTCTAACACAGAGCCCCTGATAGGTTCTGGTCATCTAACATGGAACCTCTGATAGGTTCTAGTCTTCTAACATAGAACCCCTGATAGAAGGCTCCTCTGACACAGAACATGATTACTTAACATGTTAGTTCCTGAGAGCCCACAAACTTACCACAATTATGTATAAGGAAAGCTGTGTGCTCTTTCAGATGCATTAAATAAAATATAGCAGAAGAGTTGGAGATAGACGTGGGCATTATCCTAGTGTAGATGCTAAGAGGAGGAGGAAGTAGCTAACTGTTGTCATGTTTGTCTTGAAATCCACGAGACGCTAAACTACTGTGAGATATTTATACTTGTGAAAGAAAGGTATAAAATACGGACAAGATGAAAGTTAAGACACATGTGCAATATCTGGTTATCTTTATTGTAGACGTTTCGCCATCCAGTGGCTTTATCAATACAGATTCTAGGACATAATTAGAAGACAGTAGAAGAGTATAACTATATACAAAAGATGAGGTAGTCCCTCAGCCTTGGAGTTGGTGTTGAGAGCATCGTGGTGGTAGATATTCTGGTGCAAAGGCAAAGAGACTGGCGTTTATATAGGCGTCAGTGGATAGGGACGTGTAGCAGACGAGGGCATAGTCACTGGTAGGCGGGATTCCCCAGTGGAAGTAGGTCCTACCCAAAGGGATGGGTTAGTTGTAGAAACCGTGGAGAAGGTCTTGTAGATGTCCTCTGAACCAAGATTCCATGATGTTGCAGTGTCTGGCAAGTTGTGCAAGAAAGGTATAAAATGCCGACAAGGTGAAAGTTAAGACACATGTGCAACATCCCTTTGGGTAGGACCTACTTCCACTGGGGAATCCCACCTACCAGTGACTATGTCCTCGTCTGCTACACATCCCTATCCACTGTCGCCTATATAACCGCCAGTCTTCTTGCCTTTGCTCCAGAATCTCCTCCACCACGATGCTGTGAACACTAACTCCAAGGCAGATGGACTGATTACCTCATCTTTTGTATATAGTTCTACTGTCTTCTAATTATGTCCTAGAATCTGTATTGATAAAGCCACTGGATGGCGAAACGTCTACTATAAAGGCAACCAGATGTTGCAAAAGTGTCTTAACTTTCATATTCATACTTGTGCTATAAAGAGACTTGGATAGTTTTGCTAAGATCAACATCATCCAAATGCTTTTTTAGGTGACACTTTGCATGAATCGAGGCGTCTTGAGTGCCATAAAGAGATACAGAGTATCACTTGAAGGTGCCACGTCTCGACAGCCATGTTGCCTTTGGCTGGAGGGGTAAAAGTGTTTATGTTATTTGAAGTGGGAAGTAGGTGGTGTTTGTCAAGGGGTGCTAAGAGTTCATGGATCCCCAGAGAATTTAAATGTGAATTTTGCTTCGAAGGGAGAGTTTATTGCAGAGCCATTCACTTGGTGAGTGATCATACCACCATAACTACAGTAACCCCTGAACAGCGCTTCTCATCCTGTGACATTTGGTAAATGTTTTGATGGGTATATCCCTCTCAGTGTGTGAGCACTGAGAGCAAAAGTGCATATACACGAAGAGAGATATATATCACACTTCATACACACTTAGAGTTTAGTTTTATCCCTAAGTATCTTGACTAGTGGTAAACAGGTGATATACAACTTTAATAACCCTAGTATGTCGATAGGTTTTAAAGCCCAACTACCCAACCATCCTGTGAGTGAGCATACCACCATAACAGGGCAACTTCTGGGCAGTGCCACTCATCCTGTAAATGAGCACACCACCACAGCGTTATTACATTTGAAAATCAACAGCTGACACACCGTTGATATTATCAAGTTTATCGTGGCTCTTACAACAAAAGCATTACTTCCTTCACATCTAATACTGTGTACTTTTATCAACTACTGTGAACCTTGGTGACGTGGATATATTATTAATAAATATTAGAGGTGTTGATTCTATATTCTTGTATTCTAACACATCAAGATCTTTCTAAACCCTTCATTGTTCAGGTATGGGGAGGAGGAAGTTCCTGAACCTGGTGAAAGACTCCTTATTTAAGGAACTAGGGATGTTATCGCCCTTTTTTATGTCGAACTCCCTAAAATGAAACGTAGATTTCTCGCATACGATTTTAAGTAATTTTATGGTTTATGTTATCTAGGCTAAAGTAGATTGCCGTCTCACCATAATTTAACCAATTATAAGGTGTTAAAATTTTGATGTATGTAATAATGTATAAAGGCAACAGAAGCTTTTGCAGAGCAAGCAGAAAACTGATGGACTAAGATATAACCCATAAGGGATTACCGCTGCTCCATGAATTTAATAATAATAATAATGTCAGTGGAAAGTTAGTGTACTGTGTTATGAATCGTAACTGTGATATTGCTGCATGATCTTAACTGTGAAGGTTGTTGGTGATGATCACATTACTCTGGCAAGTCTGCATGGTAGTCTGACTTTTTTTTTTCCTTCCCTGGTTTGTTTGTTGTTTGATATGTCTGACTCACCGTTGTTTTGTCTTGGTTAATCGTCTTTATATCCTATCGACTGCACAAAGGATTATTTATGACTGCATCCAGTCAAAAATACTAATCCATAATACAAGAATGAAAGTAAATTGTTAGCACGTATACTATAATGAAAGACATATAACAGAAGGTGTATATAATAATCTTCATTCATGTCTTGTATGTCCGGCTTAGTCTGCATGTCTCATTGCTCTACTAGCAAGCTTAGTGTCAGATTGTTTTAATGAGTGATTTCTTGGATGGAAAAGTGCTAGTCTCTTGTTTAAGTCATGATTAGTTGATTGGTCTATTAAGTTTAAAGCCTGTCGACCACACTTAGGTTATCCAGGCTTCATGTCACTTGTACAACACCAGTCAAGGACATTTTACTCTCATAAACAGGGACTAAAGTAAACTCAGATACAAGCCTCTCGATATATACCATTTTTCCTGGTCTGCAAGTACATGTCTGCCGCTCAGAGGAACTTGCTCTCTGAGAAACTATTTAGTTTTCTAGATGTCTAGCTTTGTGTGTGTGTGTTATTCTGAGGTATTTGTCTGCTTGAAGAATGTTTGTCTTCTCGGATTTCTGGCTTACAGGGTAGGTGGTGGGTGGTGGGTGGTGGGTAGTGAATACTCTCATTCTGACCTCGCCAGGAAATACCAGCCAGTATGACTGCAGTCACCATCACCACTAGTACCCTCATGGTTAACACCACAACGACCATTAACATCAACGCCGTTAACACCATAATTAACACCTCCACCACCATCACTAACGGAGAAAACCTTCGTTCAACAACAAACTGAGACCACCATATACCAAATTTTATTTTAGTATTGTACTTGCCGCCGTCGCTTTATTTCCGGAAAAAAACTTCTCCAAGGAAAGATTGAATTTACGCCACACATTAAACACATTTTATGATGAAATAATTAATAATCATGATCATATAAACATGTGTCAGTTCATGTAAGTACTTGTTTATGACCATGTAAACAACTGTAAATATAAGCACGTGTAGGTGTAACTTAAGTGGTAGCCTGACTCTCCTTCAGGCCACTTTTCTGGTTTATAAGCTGGGAAAAGCCTCGTCCAATCGGTTTGCAACTTTCTGGTGTGCTGTAACTAGAGGGTTTCGGGGGTCAACGCCCCCGCGGCTCGGTCTGAGACCAGGCCTCATGGTGGATCAGGGTCTTATCAACCAGGCTGTAACTGCTGGCCGCACGCAAACTGACGTACGAACCACAGCCTGGTTGGTCATGTACTGACTTTAGGTGCCTGTCCAGTGCCTTCCTGAAGACAGCCACTCATCATTCCCGGATTTCGTTATCGTGCGATTGTTCAAGTTTACACGGCTTGTTTATCCTACTTTAAAGATGGTCGGCTTTATTAATGAAATATATAGACATGAGTTTTCCATTTTTATAAACGGTGTCGAGACTGAATAACTGAATAACTTGAGTATGTTTCTTGTGAATAGCTTCAACACCAGAAATGTTTCTTACAGAATGACACCCCTCAAGGTAGGTTCTTTGATGTTGGTGAGGGGCTCTTGATTTAGGGAATTGGATCTGTGCTCCAGTTCCCCGAATTAAGCCTGAATGCCTTCCACATCCCCCCCCCCAGGCGCTGTATAATCCTCCGGGTTTAGCGCTTCCCCCGTGATTATAATAATAATAATAATATAGACACAAATTAGTTACATTTCGTAATATTATTAATAAACTTGAATCGTAAATATGTTGGTAGAATTACCTACAATATGTAAAGTAAAAGGACACAAGTACAACTAATGTGACATTTTATAGTGGCAATGTTTCGCTCCTGGAGAGCAAAACGTTGCCACAATAAAGTCACATTAATTGCATTTGTGTCCTTTAACTTGAAATCGTTGGATTTCCAGTAATAACTGAGGAATGCCCTTTTGATAGGCTTCAAACCTTAAATATTGGTATATTATACTGAGATATTTAACTATAATAGATATTTATGCTGCACTCTGTACTATTCCTTTAGCATGTAATGAAGTAACGGGAATTTCTCTCTCAGTTTGCAAAGTCCAAAATGAATCTAGTTTATATAAAGGTTTGTGGGTAATTTTTACCTAGTAGTCAGTGACGTGCTTGTCCTTGATATGGTGATGATCAAGGTATATACACCCCTCTTATACTTCTCTCTGGTAGATTATTACACAAGCCACAACCTTGATCCTCTGGAAGAGCTGTTAAGGAGTTAGAATTTTTTTGTGCAGATAGTCTTTTTTTTTTTTTTAAATAGCTCGTATTTCACTATGCAGCCCCGAGCTTGAACCTATCTGGTGTTCGGGGGCCCCGAGCTTGAACCTATCTGGTGTTCGGGGGCCCCGAGCTTGAACCTATCTGGTGTTCGGGAGCTCCGAGCTTGAACCTATCTGGTGTTCGGGGGCCCCGAGCTTGAACCTATCTGGTGTTCGGGGGCCCCGAGCTTGAACCTATCTGGTGTTCGGGGGCCCCGAGCTTGAACCTATCTGGTGTTCGGGAGCCCCGAGCTTGAACCTATCTGGTGTTCGGGGGCCCCGAGCTTGAACCTACCTGGTGTTCGGGAGCCCCGAGCTTGAACCTATCTGGTGTTCGGGAGCCCCGAGTTTGAACCTATCTGGTGTTCGGGAGCCCCGAGCTTGAACCTATCTGGTGTTCGGGGGCCCCGAGCTTGAACCTATCTGGTGTTCGGGGGTCCCGAGCTTGAACCTATCTGGTGTTCGGGAGCCCCGAGCTTGAACCTATCTGGTGTTCGGGGGCCCCGAGCTTGAACCTATCTGGTGTTCGGGGGCTCCGAGCTTGAACCTATCTGGTGTTCGGGGGCCCCGAGCTTGAACCTATCTGGTGTTCGGGGGCCCCGAGCTTGAACCTATCTGGTGTTCGGGGGCCCCGAGCTTGAAACTATCTGGTGTTCGGGAGCCCCGAGCTTGAACCTATCTGGTGTTCGGGAGCCCCGAGCTTGAACCTATCTGGTGTTCGGGAGCCCCGAGCTTGAACCTATCTGGTGTTCGGGAGCCCCGAGCTTGAACCTATCTGGTGTTCGGGGGCCCCGAGCTTGAACCTATCTGGTGTTCGGGGGCCCCGAGCTTGAACCTATCTGGTGTTCGGGAGCCCCGAGCTTGAACCTATCTGGTGTTCGGGAGCCCCGAGCTTGAACCTATCTGGTGTTCGGGGGCTCCGAGCTTGAACCTATCTGGTGTTCGGGGGCTCCGAGCTTGAACCTATCTGGTGTTCGGGGGCTCCGAGCTTGAACCTATCTGGTGTTCGGGGGCCCCGAGCTTGAACCTATCTGGTGTTCGGGAGCCCCGAGCTTGAACCTATCTGGTGTTCGGGGGCCCCGAGCTTGAACCTATCTGGTGTTCGGGGGCCCCGAGCTTGAACCTATCTGGTGTTCGGGGGCCCCGAGCTTGAACCTATCTGGTGTTCGGGGGCCCCGAGCTTGAACCTATCTGGTGTTCGGGGGCCCCGAGCTTGAACCTATCTGGTGTTCGGGGGCCCCGAGCTTGAACCTATCTGGTGTTCGGGGGCTCCGAGCTTGAACCTATCTGGTGTTCGGGGGCTCCGAGCTTGAACCTATCTGGTGTTCGGGGGCTCCGAGCTTGAACCTATCTGGTGTTCGGGGGCCCCGAGCTTGAACCTATCTGGTGTTCGGGGGCCCCGAGCTTGAACCTATCTGGTGTTCGGGGGCCCCGAGCTTTAACCTATCTGGTGTTCGGGGGCCCCGAGCTTGAACCTACCTGGTGTTCGGGGGCCCCGAGCTTGAACCTGCCTGGTGTTCGGGGGCACCGAGCTTGAACCTATCTGGTGTTCGGGGGCCCCGAGCTTGAACCTACCTGGTGTTCGGGGGCCCCGAGCTTGAACCTTGCTGGTGTTCGGGGGCCCCGAGCTTGAACCTATCTGGTGTTCGGCAGCCCCGAGCTTGAACCTATCTGGTGTTCGGGGGCTCCGAGCTTGAACCTATCTGGTGTTCGGGGGCCCCGAGCTTGAACCTATCTGGTGTTCGGGGGCCCCGAGCTTGAACCTACCTGGTGTTCGGGGGCCCCGAGCTTGAACCTGCCTGGTGTTCGGGGGCCCCGTGGCCTGGCTAGCAAAGCTCTTGCCTCACACGCTGAATGTCCGGGTTCGATTCCAGGCGGGGAGCAAACATTCGACGCGTTTCCTTGCACCTGTTGTCCTGTTCACCTACAACAAATAGGTACCTGGGTGTTAGTAGACTGGTGTGGGTCGCATCCTGGGGGACAAGATAGAGGACCACAATGGAAATAAGTTAGACAGTCCTCGATGACACACTGACTTTCTTGGATTATACTGGGTGGCTAACCCTCCGGGGCTAAAAATCCAAACGAAATCTTACCTTAGGCCTGAGTCCTCTCATAACAGCTTCAACAGGTACTTTACTCTGACTTCAAACATAATTCAAATTTCCTTTGTCGATTACAATATGACAACCTTGGAACACCTTGTACACTCTACACCAAGTTAATTATTTGAATCTCGTCCCGCAGCTCGACCACTAGCGCACTCAGGTCACACACTTAGGTCCGGAGTTTGAATCTCCTATGGTACGGCTGGACAACATTAGGGACGTGTTTCCATAAGACACCTGCTGTCCCTGTTCACCCATCAGTATAAAATGGTTACCTGGGGGATGGTGGACTGGTGTGGGTCGCATCCTGGAACAAAATTTACCTAATTTGCCCGAAATGCTCAGCATAACAATGGCTTTCTCTGTAGCAGTATGTCACTGACGTCAACTGTGACCTGTATACATTGTACGTACATGTACTTGTAGTAAATAAAGATATTATTATTATTATTATTATTATTATTATTATTATCACACTGGCCGATTCCCACCAAGGCAGGGTGGCCCGAAAAAGAAAAACTTTCACCATCATTCACTCCATCACTGTCTTGCCAGAAGGGTGCTTTACACTACAGTTTTTAAACTGCAACATTAACACCCCTCCTTCAGAGTGCAGGCACTGTACTTCCCATCTCCAGGACTCAAGTCCGGCCTGCCGGTTTCCCTGAACCCCTTCATGGCTAACACGACGACACTGCACCACACTCACTGGGTAATCTACTTCTAGGATCACTTCCGGCTATTATCCATGTTGTTCCTTACTATTTGTTTTAATCCTCGAAATATTTACATTGTCCTATAGACGTTATGTCGTGGTAAATTAATATCCTTCTGAGACACATTTACCAGTTAGCTAAGTAAGCCCTTCTGCACCATAGGCACGTACCGCACCTGTACTGGACGCTGTCTTGACGCTACATATAGTGAACCAACGCCCTGGTTATCCTTCGCTGTCCTCAGGTACTGAAACCGCTGACTTTGCAGCTTTTTATTGCTAGAAATGCCAGCATGTTGCATTGGCACACTTGATTAAGAACTAATATCTCTACTAACACATGATGTCATTACTAAAAAAATTTATTTATATTATAATTAATTCTTAATAACTATGTATGATAACTTGTAATTTGTTTAAACTTCAGTACACCGTCCAAGAGATGCTCTGTTATCTTGAGCCCTGGGTGAGGGTCGTGGATTCCGTAGTATGACCTTATCAGGGTAGAAAAGTTCCTCTCATCTACCCCCACCCTTCACACTATCATTTCTCTACACCTTGGTTCTGTTCTCGTAATTCTTTACCTTCAAGAATTTGCTTACCCTTTCGGAATCGCTTACTGCCATATGCCTTCTTAGTACCATGGGCATGCATAGTCATGGGCATGCATAGTGTCATGGGCATGCATAGTGTCATGGTCATGCATAGTATCATGAGCATACACAAAAGTAGGGGCATGTTTGGCACCATAGACGTATTTACCGCAACAGTCCTAATTACTGACACGAACCGTCTACCAACCTTTCTTTACTGTCACGAATTCACTTGCCTCCACGAATTCGTTGTGGTAGAATTTATTCCACCGAATTAACGATTCCACCATGCCCTCCACCTAAGAATGGTGGAGGCATGGAGTGAGACCGTTACACCCCCCATCCTCCTCCACCTAAGAAAGGTGGAACGCATGATGGAATCGTTAACTCAGTGGAATAAATTCCACCATACGTGCCTAGTAGCTCCTCCACTTAAAACTTCACTGTTTCCTTAAAATCACTGATAACTCAAGTTCTGACAACTTCATATAAATTTTCCCATAGACTTATATGTTATAATCAGAGATGGGTTCCTCACCTATAATATTCTGTTTCTATTATCATTCTTTTGCAACAATGACACTAAAACCAATGTGGAGGGTACAGCTGAGTCCCTTTCCTTCTCTCTCTCAGTCTAACTTTCTTCCCTCACATTACCTCCCTCCCAGACTCCCTCTCTCACATTACCTCCCTCCCAGACTCCCTCTCTCACATTACCTCCCTCCCAGACTCCCTCTCTCACATTACCTCCCTCCCAGACTCCCTCTCTCACATTACCTCCCTCCCAGACTCCCTCTCTCACATTACCTCCCTCCCAGACTCCCTCTCTCACATTACCTCCCTCCCAGACTCCCTCTCTCACATTACCTCCCTCCCAGACTCCCTCTCTCACATTACCTCCCTCCCAGACTCCCTCTCTCACATTACCTCCCTCCCAGACTCCCTCTCTCACATTACCTCCCTCCCAGACTCCCTCTCTCACATTACCTCCCTCCCAGACTCCCTCTCTCACATTACCTCCCTCCCAGACTCCCTCTCTCACATTACCTCCCTCCCAGACTCCCTCTCTCACATTACCTCCCTCCCAGACTCCCTCTCTCACATTACCTCCCTCCCAGACTCCCTCTCTCACATTACCTCCCTCCCAGACTCCCTCTCTCACATTACCTCCCTCCCAGACTCCCTCTCTCACATTACCTCCCTCCCAGACTCCCTCTCTCACATTACCTCCCTCCCAGACTCCCTCTCTCACATTACCTCCCTCCCAGACTCCCTATCTCACATTAACTCCCTACTCCCTCTCTCACATTACCTCTCTCCCAGACTCCCTTTCTCACATTACCTCCCTCCCAGACTCCCTCTCTCACATTACCTCCCTCCCAGACTCCCTCTCTCACATTACCTCCCTCCCAGACTCCCTCTCTCACATTACCTCCCTCCCAGACTCCCTCTCTCACATTACCTCCCTCCCAGACTCCCTCTCTCACATTACCTCCCTCCCAGACTCCCTCTCTCACATTACCTCCCTCCCAGACTCCCTCTCTCACATTACCTCCCTCCCAGACTCCCTCTCTCACATTACCTCCCTCCCAGACTCCCTCTCTCACATTACCTCCCTCCCAGACTCCCTCTCTCACATTACCTCCCTCCCAGACTCCCTCTCTCACATTACCTCCCTCCCAGACTCCCTCTCTCACATTACCTCCCTCCCAGACTCCCTCTCTCACATTACCTCCCTCCCAGACTCCCTCTCTCACATTACCTCCCTCCCAGACTCCCTCTCTCACATTACCTCCCTCCCAGACTCCCTCTCTCACATTACCTCCCTCCCAGACTCCCTCTCTCACATTACCTCCCTCCCAGACTCCCTCTCTCACATTACCTCCCTCCCAGACTCCCTCTCTCACATTACCTCCCTCCCAGACTCCCTCTCTCACATTACCTCCCTCCCAGACTCCCTCTCTCACATTACCTCCCTCCCAGACTCCCTCTCTCACATTACCTCCCTCCCAGACTCCCTCTCTCACATTACCTCCCTCCCAGACTCCCTCTCTCACATTACCTCCCTCCCAGACTCCCTCTCTCACATTACCTCCCTCCCAGACTCCCTCTCTCACATTACCTCCCTCCCAGACTCCCTCTCTCACATTACCTCCCTCCCAGACTCCCTCTCTCACATTACCTCCCTCCCAGACTCCCTCTCTCACATTACCTCCCTCCCAGACTCCCTCTCTCACATTACCTCCCTCCCAGACTCCCTCTCTCACATTACCTCCCTCCCAGACTCCCTCTCTCACATTACCTCCCTCCCAGACTCCCTCTCTCACATTACCTCCCTCCCAGACTCCCTCTCTCACATTACCTCCCTCCCAGACTCCCTCTCTCACATTACCTCCCTCCCAGACTCCCTCTCTCACATTACCTCCCTCCCAGACTCCCTCTCTCACATTACCTCCCTCCCAGACTCCCTCTCTCACATTACCTCCCTCCCAGACTCCCTCTCTCACATTACCTCCCTCCCAGACTCCCTCTCTCACATTACCTCCCTCCCAGACTCCCTCTCTCACATTACCTCCCTCCCAGACTCCCTCTCTCACATTACCTCCCTCCCAGACTCCCTCTCTCACATTACCTCCCTCCCAGACTCCCTCTCTCACATTACCTCCATCCCAGACTCCCTCTCTCACATTACCTCCCTCCCAGACTCCCTCTCTCACATTACCTCCCTCCCAGACTCCCTCTCTCACATTACCTCCCTCCCAGACTCCCTCTCTCACATTACCTCCCTCCCAGACTCCCTCTCTCACATTACCTCCCTCCCAGACTCCCTCTCTCACATTACCTCCCTCCCAGACTCCCTCTCTCACATTACCTCCCTCCCAGACTCCCTCTCTCACATTACCTCCCTCCCAGACTCCCTCTCTCACATTACCTCCCTCCCAGACTCCCTCTCTCACATTACCTCCCTCCCACACTCCCTCTCTCACATTACCTCCCTCCCAGACTCCCTCTCTCACATTACCTCCCTCCCAGACTCCCTCTCTCACATTACCTCCCTCCCAGACTCCCTCTCTCACATTACCTCCCTCCCAGACTCCCTCTCTCACATTACCTCCCTCCCAGACTCCCTCTCTCACATTACCTCCCTCCCAGACTCCCTCTCTCACATTACCTCCCTCCCAGACTCCCTCTCTCACATTACCTCCCTCCCAGACTCCCTCTCTCACATTACCTCCCTCCCAGACTCCCTCTCTCACATTACCTCCCTCCCAGACTCCCTCTCTCACATTACCTCCCTCCCAGACTCCCTCTCTCACATTACCTCCCTCCCAGACTCCCTCTCTCACATTACCTCCCTCCCAGACTCCCTCTCTCACATTACCTCCCTCCCAGACTCCCTCTCTCACATTACCTCCCTCCCAGACTCCCTCTCTCACATTACCTCCCTCCCAGACTCCCTCTCTCACATTACCTCCCTCCCAGACTCCCTCTCTCACATTACCTCCCTCCCAGACTCCCTCTCTCACATTACCTCCCTCCCAGACTCCCTCTCTCACATTACCTCCCTCCCAGACTCCCTCTCTCACATTACCTCCCTCCCAGACTCCCTCTCTCACATTACCTCCCTCCCAGACTCCCTCTCTCACATTACCTCCCTCCCAGACTCCCTCTCTCACATTACCTCCCTCCCAGACTCCCTCTCTCACATTACCTCCCTCCCAGACTCCCTCTCTCACATTACCTCCCTCCCAGACTCCCTCTCTCACATTACCTCCCTCCCAGACTCCCTCTCTCACATTACCTCCCTCCCAGACTCCCTCTCTCACATTACCTCCCTCCCAGACTCCCTCTCTCACATTACCTCCCTCCCAGACTCCCTCTCTCACATTACCTCCCTCCCAGACTCCCTCTCTCACATTACCTCCCTCCAAGACTGACTCTCTCACATTACCTCCCTCCCAGACTCCCTCTCTCACATTACCTCCCTCCCAGACTCCCTCTCTCACATTACCTCCCTCCCAGACTCCCTCTCTCACATTACCTCCCTCCCAGACTCCCTCTCTCACATTACCTCCCTCCCAGACTCCCTCTCTCACATTACCTCCCTCCCAGACTCCCTCTCTCACATTACCTCCCTCCCAGACTCCCTCTCTCACATTACCTCCCTCCCAGACTCCCTCTCTCACATTACCTCCCTCCCAGACTCCCTCTCTCACATTACCTCCCTCCCAGACTCCCTCTCTCACATTACCTCCCTCCCAGACTCCCTCTCTCACATTACCTCCCTCCCAGACTCCCTCTCTCACATTACCTCCCTCCCAGACTCCCTCTCTCACATTACCTCCCTCCCAGACTCCCTCTCTCACATTACCTCCCTCCCAGACTCCCTCTCTCACATTACCTCCCTCCCAGACTCCCTCTCTCACATTACCTCCCTCCCAGACTCCCTCTCTCACATTACCTCCCTCCCAGACTCCCTCTCTCACATTACCTCCCTCCCAGACTCCCTCTCTCACATTACCTCCCTCCCAGACTCCCTCTCTCACATTACCTCCCTCCCAGACTCCCTCTCTCACATTACCTCCCTCCCAGACTCCCTCTCTCACATTACCTCCCTCCCAGACTCCCTCTCTCACATTACCTCCCTCCCAGACTCCCTCTCTCACATTACCTCCCTCCCAGACTCCCTCTCTCACATTACCTCCCTCCCAGACTCCCTCTCTCACATTACCTCCCTCCCAGACTCCCTCTCTCACATTACCTCCCTCCCAGACTCCCTCTCTCACATTACCTCCCTCCCAGACTCCCTCTCTCACATTACCTCCCTCCCAGACTCCCTCTCTCACATTACCTCCCTCCCAGACTCCCTCTCTCACATTACCTCCCTCCCAGACTCCCTCTCTCACATTACCTCCCTCCCAGACTCCCTCTCTCACATTACCTCCCTCCCAGACTCCCTCTCTCACATTACCTCCCTCCCAGACTCCCTCTCTCACATTACCTCCCTCCCAGACTCCCTCTCTCACATTACCTCCCTCCCAGACTCCCTCTCTCACATTACCTCCCTCCCAGACTCCCTCTCTCACATTACCTCCCTCCCAGCCTCCCTCTCTCACACTCCCTCTCTCACATTACCTCCCTCCCAGACTCCCTCTACTCCCTCTCTCACATTACCTCCCTCCCAGACTCCCTCTCTCACATTACCTCCCTCCCAGACTCCCTCTCTCACATTACCTCCCTCCCAGACTCCCTCTCTCACATTACCTCCCTCCCACACTCCCTCTCTCACATTACCTCCCTCCCAGACTCCCTTTCTCACATTACCTCCCTCCCAGACTCCCTCTCTCACATTACCTCCCTCCCAGACTCCCTCTCTCACATTACCTCCCTCTCAGACTCCCTTTCTCACATTACCTCCCTCCCAGACTCCCTCTCTCACATTACCTCCCTCCCAGACTCCCTCTCTCACATTACCTCCCTCCCAGACTCCCTCTCTCACATTACCTCCCTCCCAGACTCCCTCTCTCACATTACCTCCCTCCCACACTGCCTCTCCCATCATGTTTGAGACAACACTGCTAACACATGCTCCGCACCTTAACTGTTACAGTGAGAGTGTTGGGTGTCTGGGCATGTGGTGTGGGAAGCAGCAGTCAGGGTAATAAGTGCCCAGGCAGTAGTGTGGTAGAGGAGGTTACAGTGTAAGCTGAGCTCCCGCACGTCAACCACTGACCTCACACTGGACGTGGCTGAGCTGCTACCCAAGAGATAAAAGTAACTATTAAATGTACGGTTGATCTCTTCCCAAGTTGAGTTGATGTTGGTGTTTTAACTTGGTAGGAGAGTATTTGTTTGTATTAAGTGTTTATGTTCGTTGCTTTTGTTTCTTAACTGTACCTTCGTTTTTATTGTGTGTTGTATGGTGTAGTCACCTCTCATAAATCTCTGCTATATAGTGCATATTTTGTTGTTGTAAATTAGGTTGAATAGTGTGTGTAAAAGCCTTCACAATACTCGCTATTTAATTCTAGATGTACTTTTTCACAATTGCATTTACAAAAACACACTCTATAGAGGTGTCACTAGCACGTTAAGAGACCATACAATAAGTGTCATGGGCCCGAGACTGTTCAACTGCCTCCCAGCACACATAAAGGGGATTACCAACAGACCCCTGGCAGTCTTCAAGCTGGCACTTGACAAGCACCTAAAGTCGGTTCCTGACCAGCCGGGCTGTGGCTCGTACGTTGGTTTGCGTGCAGCCAGCAGTAACAGCCTGGTTGCTCAGGCTCTGATCCACCAGGAGGCCTGGTCACAGACCGGGCCGCGGGGGCGTTGACCCCCGGAACTCTCTCCAGGTAAACTCCAGGTAACTCCAGAGGAGTTTTATAAGAGAGTTGACTGTATATTTATAATTCATTGGTATTTCACAACTACTGCTACCAAACACTCACACACACACACACACACACACACACACTGGAGGACAGGAGAGATAGGGGGGACATGATAACGACATACAAAATACTGAGAGGAATTGACAAGGTGGACAAAGACAGGATGTTCCAGAGATTGGACACAGTAACAAGGGGACACAGTTGGAAGCTGAAGACACAGATGAATCACAGGGATGTTAGGAAGTATTTCTTCAGCCACAGAGTAGTCAGTAAGTGGAATACTTTGGGAAGCGATGTAGTGGAGGCAGGATCCATACGTAGTGGACGGCAGAGAGTGACCATATCACAGCTCGGACTTCAACTAGAAGTACACACACGTATGAACCATACACATAAGAAGAATGCTCATGGAGCAGAGAGAGAGAGGACCTAGTAGCGACCAGTGAAGAGGTGGGACCAGGAGCTATGACTCGACCCCTGCAACCACAAATATCAACATCACAACTACTGCTACCAAACCTGCGTGTGTTTCCAACATAACATCAACATTTTTTTTTTTTTATCACACTGGCCGATTCCCACCAAGGCAGGGTGGCCCGAAAAAGAAAAACTTTCACCATCATTCACTCCATCACTGTCTTGCCAGAAGGGTGCTTTACACTACAGTTTTTAAACTGCAACATTAGCACCCCTCCTGCCGATGGGAAGTAGAGACACTGTACTTCCCATCTCCAAGTCCGGCCTGCCGGTTTCCCTGAACCCCTTCATAAATGTTACTTTGCTCACACTCCAACAGCACGTCAAGTATTAAAAACCATTTGTCTCCATTCACTCCTATCAAACATGCTCACGCATGCCTGCTGGAAGTCCAAGCCCCTCGCACACAAAACCTCCTTTAGCCCTCCCTCCAAACTTTCCTAGGCCGCCCCCTACCCCGCCTTCCTTCCACTACAGACTGATACACTCTTGAAGTTATTCTGTTTCGCTCCATTCTCTCCACATGTCCGAACCACCTCAACAACCCTTCCTCAGCCCTCTGGACAACAGTTTTGGTAATCCCGCACCTCCTCCTAACTTCCAAACTACGAATTCTCTGCATTATATTCACACCACACATTGCTCTCAGACATGACATCTCCACTGCCTCCAGCCTTCTCCTCGCTGCAACATTCATCACCCATGCTTCACACCCATATAAGAGCGTTGGTAAAACTATACTCTCATACATTCCTCTCTTTGCCTCCAAGGACAAAGTTCTTTGTCTCCACAGACTCCTAAGTGCACCACTCACCCTTTTCCCCTCATCAATTCTATGATTCACCTCATCTTTCATAGACCCATCCGCTGACACGTCCACTCCCAGATATCTGAATACATTCACCTCCTCCATACTCTCTCCCTCCAATCTGATATCCAATCTTTCATCACCTAATCTTTTTGTTATCCTCATAACCTTACTCTTTCCTGTATTCACTTTCAATTTTCTTCTTTTGCACACCCTACCAAATTCATCCACCAATCTCTGCAACTTCTCTTCAGAATCTCCCAAGAGCACAGTGTCATCAGCAAAGAGCAACTGTGACAACTCCCACTTTATGTGTGATTCTTTATCTTTTAACTCCACGCCTCTTGCCAAGACCCTCACATTTACTTCTCTTACAACCCCATCTATAAATATATTAAACAACCACGGTGACATCACACATCCTTGTCTAAGGCCTACTTTTACTGGGAAATAATTTCCCTCTTTCCTACATACTCTAACTTGAGCCTCACTATCCTCGTAAAAACTCTTCACTGCTTTCAGTAACCTACCTCCTACACCATACACCTGCAACATCTGCCACATTGCCCCCCTATCCACCCTGTCATACGCCTTTTCCAAATCCATAAATGCCACAAAGACCTCTTTAGCCTTATCTAAATACTGTTCACTTATATATTTCACTGTAAACACCTGGTCCACACACCCCCTACCTTTCCTAAAGCCTCCTTGTTCATCTGCTATCCTATTCTCCGTCTTACTCTTAATTCTTTCAATAATAGCTCTACCATACACTTTACCAGGTATACTCAACAGACTTATCCCCCTATAATTTTTGCACTCTCTTTTATCCCCTTTGCCTTTATACAAAGGAACTATGCATGCTCTCTGCCAATCCCTAGGTACCTTACCCTCTTCCATACATTTATTAAATAATTGCACCAACCACTCCAAAACTACATCCCCACCTGCTTTTAACATTTCTATCTTTATCCCATCAATCCCGGCTGCCTTACCCCCTTTCATTTTACCTACTCCCCCACACTCACAACTGGCTCTTCCTCACTCCTACAAGATGTTGTTCCTCCTTGCCCTATACACGAAATCACAGCTTCCCTATCTTCATCAACATTTAACAATTCCTCAAAATATTCCCTCCATCTTCCCAATACCTCTAACTCTCCATTTAATAACTCTCCTCTCCTATTTTTAACTGACAAATCCATTTGTTCTCTAGTCTTTCTTAACTTGTTAATCTCACTCCAAAACTTTTTCTTATTTTCAACAAAATTTGTTGATAACATCTCACCCACTCTCTCATTTGCTCTCTTTTTACACTGCTTCACCACTCTCTTAACCTCTCTCTTTTTCTCCATATACACTTCCCTCCTTGCATCACTTCTACTTTGTAAAAACTTCTCATAAGCTAACTTTTTCTCCCTTACTACTCTCTTCACATCATCATTCCACCAATCGCTCCTCTTCCCTCCTGCACCCACTTTCCTGTAACCACAAACTTCTGCTGAACACTCTAACACTACATTTTTAAACCTACCCCATACCTCCTCGACCCCATTGCCTATGCTCTCATTAGCCCATCTATCCTCCAATAGCTGTTTATATCTTACCCTAACTGCCTCCTCTTTTAGTTTATAAACCTTCACCTCTCTCTTCCCTAATGCTTCTATTCTCCTTGTATCCCATCTACCTTTTACTCTCAGTGTAGCTACAACTAGAAAGTGATCTGATATATCTGTGGCCCCTCTATAAACATGTACATCCTGAAGTCTACTCAGCAGTCTTTTATCTACCAATACATAATCCAACAAACTACTGTCATTTCGCCCTACATCATATCTTGTATACTTATTTATCCTCTTTTTCTTAAAATATGTATTACCTATAACTAAACCCCTTTCTATACAAAGTTCAACCAAAGGGTTCCCATTATCATTTACACCTGGCACCCCAAACTTACCTACCACACCCTCTCTAAAAGTTTCTCCTACTTTAGCATTCAGGTCCCCTACCACAATTACTCTCTCACTTGGTTCAAAGGTTCCTATACATTCACTTAACATCTCCCAAAATCTCTCTCTCTCCTCTGCATTCCTCTCTTCTCCAGGTGCATACACGCTTATTATGACCCACTTCTCACATCCAACCTTTACTTTAATGCACATAATTCTTGAATTTACACATTCATATTCTCTTTTCTCCTTCCATAACTGATCATTCAACATTACTGCTACCCCTTCCTTTGCTCTAACTCAACTCTAACATCAACATCAACTCTAACTCAACTCTAACATCAACATATACACAGAAAATCAATGCAAGTCATGAAAAAAAAACGATGGGGAAACTCGACAGTTCTCTACCAAACAAAAACTTTCCACAAGTCGAAAAAAAAGGATCAACGGAGATCAGGTTTTCGGGCTTAGTAAAAAAAAAAAAATAAACATAATCGAGAGGCAAAAAACTTTTTTTTACTCAGCTTAAACAAAATCGTATTAATTTCATAGGCGTGTAGAATGCTTATATCCGAAATACGAATGTATTTGGTGGCGAGAGATTCTTGACGAAAAATCTGCTTAAAGTTCACCGTGTTCGTATCTGCAGGTCGACGTCCGTAACTCATTAATTAATTCCAAGTGCTTCGATCGTAAATGCCTATATTCATGATTTGGTAACCGTAAATCTGTGACCTATTGTACTGCCTAGTACACGTTGCTTACCGCAAAAAAAAAAACGATTACGTCAAAGAACCCGCTTTCCGCAAAGAACCTACTTACCACAAAGAACGCGATTACCACGAATAACGCGATTACCGCAAAGAACGCGCTTACCACCATCTGTGACGGACAGGTGTCGCTGGCTGCTGCACGAGGTCCTGAGCAGCAGGAACTGTTTATCATAGCGGGTGAAGGATGGTTTAGTAAGGGGTAGAAAGCAAGACTTCTCTAAACATCATTTGCTATAATCAGTGTATCAGGCCTGGTCACAGACCGGGCCGCGGGGGCGTTGACCCCCGGAACTCTCTCCAGGTAAACTGTGTCATCTTGTTATTACTGATCTACAAGCTACGCCTCTACATACATTTACACTCAAAATTCCCACATTTTACTTGGTATTTCATACATTTCCCCTCATATGTCACACATTTCCTCTACTTACATGTCCTCTTACACATCTCATATTTCATACATTTCCCCTCATGTTACATACATCTCAACTCTAATTTCATACATTTCCCGTTTTTTAGGCTCTGCTTGTACGAAAATATTTGACTCTATGGGCACAGATATTTAATGACGACACATTGAACATGTCTGAGTGTCACGCTGAACATGTCTGAGTCACGCTGAACATGTCAGTGAGTCACACTGAACATGTCTGTGTGTCACGCTGAACATGTCTGTGTGTCACACTGAACATGTCTGTGTGTCACACTGAACATGTCAGTGAGTCACACTGAACATGTTTGAGTGTCACACTGAACATGTCGGTGTGTCACGCTGAACATGTCTGAGTGTCACACTGAACATGTCTGAGTGTCACACTGAACATGTCGGTGTGTCACACTGAACATGTCTGAGTGTCACACTGAACATGTCGGTGTGTCACGCTGAACATGTCTGAGTGTCACACTGAACATGTCTGTGTGTCACACTGAACATGTCAGTGAGTCACACTGAACATGTCTGAGTGTCACACTGAACATGTCTGTGTGTCACACTGAACATGTCTGTGTGTCACACTGAACATGTCTGAGTGTCACACTGAACATGTCTGAGTGTCACACTGAACATGTCTGAGTGTCACACTGAACATGTCTGTGTGTCACACTGAACATGTCCGAGTGTCACACTGAACATGTCTGAGAGTCACACTGAACATGTCTGAGTGTCACACTGAACATGTCTGAGTGTCACACTGAACATGTCGGTTTGTCACGCTGAACATGTCTGAGTGTCACACTGAACATGTCTGTGTGTCACACTGAACATGTCTGTGTGTCACACTGAACATGTCTGAGTGTCACACTGAACATGTCTGAGTGTCACACTGAACATGTCTGAGTGTCACACTGAACATGTCTGAGTGTCACACTGAACATGTCTGAGTGTCACACTGAACATGTCTGTGTGTCACACTGAACATGTCTGTCACACTGAACATGTCTGTGTGTCACACTGAACATGTCTGAGTGTCACACTGAACATGTCTGAGTGTCACACTGAACATGTCTGTGTGTCACACTGAACATGTCTGTGTGTCACACTGAACATGTCTGTGTGTCACACTGAACATGTCTGTCACACTGAACATGTCTGTGTGTCACGCTAAACATATCTGTGTGTCACGCTGAACATGTCTGTGTGTCACACTGAACATGTCTGTGTGTCACACTGAACATATCTGTGTGTCACACTGAACATGTCTGTGTGTCGCACTGAATATGTCTGTCACACTGAACATGTCTGTATGTCACGCTGAACATGTCTGTGTGTCACACTGAACATGTCTGTGTGTCACACTGAATATGTCTGAGTCACACTGAATATGTCAGTGAACATGTCTGTGTGTCACACTGAACATGTCTGTGTCACACTGAACATGTCTGTGTGTCACGCTGAACATGTCTGTCACACTGAACATGTCTGTGTGTCGCACTGAATATGTCTGTCACACTGAACATGTCTGTATGTCACACTGAACATGTCTGTGTGTCACGCTGAACATGTCTGTGTGTCACGCTGAACATATCTGTGTGTCATGCTGAACATGTCTGTCACACTGAACATGTCTGTGTGTCACGCTAAACATGTCTGTGTGTCACACTGAACATGTCTGTCACACTGAACATGTCTGTGTGTCACGCTGAACATATCTGTGTGTCATGCTGAACATGTCTGTCACACTGAACATGTCTGTGTGTCACACTGAACATGTCTGTGTGTCACGCTGAACATGTCTGTGTGTCACGCTGAACATATCTGTGTGTCATGCTGAACATGTCTGTCACACTGAACATGTCTGTGTGTCGCACTGAATATGTCTGTCACACTGAACATGTCTGTATGTCACGCTGAACATGTCTGTGTGTCTCACTGAACATGTCTGTCACACTGAACATGTTTGTTTGTCACGCTGAACATATCTGTGTGTCACACTGAACATATCTGAGTCACACTGAACATGTCGGTGTGTCACACTGAACATGTCTGTGTGCCACACTGAACATGTCTGTGTGTCAAACTGAACATGTCTGTGTGTCACACTGAACATGTCTGTGTGTCACACTGAACATGTCTGTGTGTCACACTGAACATGTCTGTGTGCCACACTGAACATGTCTGTGTGTCAAACTGAACATGTCTGTGTGTCACACAGAACATGTCTGTCACGCTGAACATCTCTGTGTGTCACACTGAACATGTCTGAGTGTCCTCCATACAGAATATTCAGACCAGGCTTATTTTAAATGCAAGCAGAAGCATTGTAACACAATCAGAAGCGTTGTAACACAATCAGAAGCGTTGTAACATAATCAGAAGCGTTCTAACAAAGTTGCAGGTCTTGTAACACAATCAGAAGTCTTATAACACATTCAGAAGTTTTGTAACACAATCAGAAGTCTTATAACAATCAGAAGTTTTGTAACACAATCAGAAGTTTTGTAACACAATCAGAAGCTCTGTAACACAATCAGAAGTTTTGTAACACAATCAGAAGCATTGTAACACAATCAGAAGTATTGTAACATTCAGAAGCCTTGTAAAAAATCAGAAGTCTTGAAACAATCAGAAGTCTTGTAACACAATCAGAAGTTTTGTGACACAATCAGAAGCTTTGTAACACAATCCGAAGCACTGTAACACAATCATAAGTCATGTAACACAACCAGATGCGCTGCAACACAATCAGAAATCTTGTAGGACAATCAGAGGTTTTGTAACATAATCAGACGTCTTGCATCACAATCAAAAGCGTTGTGACACAATCAGAAGCGTTGTAACACAGTCAGAAGTCTTGTACCACAAACAGAAGCGTTGTAACACAATCAAAAGCGTTGTAACATAATCAGAAGAGGTGTAACACAATCAGAAGCGTTGTATCACAATCAGAAGCGTTGCAAAACAATCTGAAGCGTTGTAACACAATCAGAAACACTGTAACACAATAAGGAGCGTTGTACCACAATCAGAAGCGTTATAACACAATCAGGAACGTTGCACCACAATCAGAAGCGTTGTAACATAATCAGAAACAGTGTAACACAATCAGGAGCGTTGTACCACAATCAGAACCATTGTAACACCATCAGAAGCGTTGTAACACAATCAGTAGCGTTGTAACACAATCAGGAGCGTTGTAACACAATCAAGAAGCGTTTTAACACAATCAGAACTGTTGTAACACAATCAGGAGCGTTGTAACACAATCAAGAAGCGTTTTAACACAATCAGAACTGTTGTAACACAATCAGGAGCGTTGTAACACAATCAAGAAGCGTTTTAACACAATCAGAACTGTTGTAACACAATCAGAAGCGTTGTAACACAATCAGAAGCGTTGTAACACAATCAGAAGCATTGCAACACAATCAAAAGCATTGTAAGACAATCAGAAGCGTTGTAACACAATCAGAAGAGTTGTTGTAACACGATCGGAAGCGTTGTAATACAATCAGAAGCGTTGTAACACAATCAAAAGCGTAGTAACACAGTCAGAAGCTTTGTAACACAATCAGAAGCGTTGTAACGCAATTAGAAGCGTTGTAACACAATCAGAAGCGTTGTAACACAATCAGAAGCGTTGTAAACCATCAGAAGAGTTGTTGTAACACGATCGGAAGCGTTGTAATATAATCAGAAGCGTTGTAACACAATCAAAAGTGTAGTAACACAGTCAGAAGCGTTGTAACACAATTAGAAGCGTTGTAACACAATCAGAAGCATTGTAACACAATCAGAAGTGTTGTAACACAATCAGATGCGTTGTAACACAATCAGAAGAGTTGTTGTAACACGATCGGAAGCGTTTTAAAACAATTAAAGGCGTTGTAACACAATCAGAAGCATTGTAACACAATCAGAAGCGTTGTAACACAATCAGAAGCGTTGTAAAACAATCAGAAGCGTTGTAACACATTAAGAAGCGTTGTAACACAATCAGAAGAGTTGTAACACAATCAGAAGCGTTGTAACACAATCAGAAGCGTTGTAACACAATCAGAAGCGTTGTGACACAATCAGAAGCGTTGTAACACAATCAGAAGCGTTGTGACACAATCAGAAGCGTTGTAACACAATCAGAAGCGTTGTGACACAATCAGAAGCGTTGTGACACAATCAGAAGCGTTGTAACACAATCAGAAGCGTTGTAACACAATCAGAAGCGTTGTGACACAATCAGAAGCGTTGTGACACAATCAGAAGCGTTGTAACACAATCAGAAGCGTTGTAACACAATCAGAAGCGTTGTAACACAATCAGAAGCGTTGTAACACACGTTGAACTACTTCAAGATAGTTCCCTAATCCCGGTGAAGGACTTTTGATCCAATGAATTGAAGCTGCTCTCCTTTCCCTCGGACCAAACACTAACAATAATAATAATAATAATGGCAATCGTTGTTGCAGCATTCAAAGAATATCTCACTGGTTGCAGTTGAAAACCGGCCAGGAGCCGTGATTCGACCCACCATAATTATATCTAAGTAAGTACACGTCTTTTTTAATATCTGAGGCGGATGTAAGGTCCACCTCGTCCAAAATTAACGATTACTTCGCCTAAACTGCTCAGAGAGGGGTGAGGGGAGTGGTGAGGGAGGGGTGAGGGAGGGGTGAGAGAGGGGTGAGGGGAGAGAATGTAACCAGTGCTCATTTTCATCTGAAGGTAGGGGAGGTAAGTGGTCGGGGAGGAATGGGGAAGGGAGGGAGGTTGGTGAAGGGAAAGTGGGAGGGATGGTGAGGAGGAGGAGGAGGAGGAGGAAGAGGAGGTGAAAATTAAAAGAGGGGAATCGATAAGAAGAGGAAATGATAGAAAGCGAGATACGGAGAGAAATTGATTTACAAATATATTTTTGGTACATCAGCAGTGCACTGCCATTCTTCCAGACTGTTACACTGTCACACTGCATCACACAGGATGGTGCTTCACTGTCACACTGCATCACACAGGATGGTGCTTCACTGTCACACTGCATCACACAGGATGGTGCTTCACTGTCACACTGCATCACACAGGATGGTGCTTCACTGTCACACTGCATCACACAGGATGGTGCTTCACTGTCACACTGCATCACACAGGATGGTGCTTCACTGTCACACTGCATCACACAAGATGGTGCTTCACTGTCACACTGCATCACACAGGATGGTGCTTCACTGTCACACTGCATCACACAAGACGGTGCTTCACTGTCACACTGCATCACACAAGATGGTGCTTCACTGTCAGACTGCATCACACAAGATGGTGCTTCACTGTCAGACTGCATCACACAACATGGTGCTTCACTGTCACACTGCATCACACAGGATGGTGCTTCACTGTCACACTGCATCACACAAGATAGTGCTTCATTGTCACACTGCATCACACAGGATGGTGCTTCACTGTCACACTGTATCACACAAGATTGTGCTTCACTGTCACACTGCATCACACAGGATGGTGCTTCACTGTCACACTGCATTACACAAGACGGTGCTTCACTGTCACACTGCATCACACAAGATGGTGCTTCACTGTCACACTGCATCACACAGGATGGTGCTTCACTGTCACACTGCATCACACAGGATGGTGCTTCACTGTCACACTGCATCACACAAGATGGTGCTTCACTGTCACACTGTATCACACAAGATGGTGCTTCACTGTCACACTGCATCACACAGGATGGTGCTTCACTGTCACACTGCATCACACAAGACGGTGCTTCACTGTCACACTGCATCACACAAGATGGTGCTTCACTGTCACACTGCATCACACAGGATGGTGCTTCACTGTCACACTGCATCACACAACATGGTGCTTCACTGTCACACTGCATCACACAGGATGGTGCTTCACTGTCGCACTGCATCACACAAGACGGTGCTTCACTGTCACACTGCATCACACAAGACGGTGCTTCACTGTCACACTGCATCACACAAGATGGTGCTTCACTGTCACACTGCATCACACAGGATGGTGCTTCACTGTCACACTGCATCACACAGGATGGTGCTTCACTGTCACACTGCATCACACAAGATGGTGCTTCACTGTCACACTGCATCACACAGGATGGTGCTTCACTGTCACACTGCATCACACAAGACGGTGCTTCACTGTCACACTGCATCACACAAGATGGTGCTTCACTGTCACACTGCATCACACAAGATGGTGCTTCACTGTCACACTGCATCACACAAGATAGTGCTTCATTGTCACACTGCATCACACAGGATGGTGCTTCACTGTCACACTGTATCACACAGGATGGTGCTTCACTGTCACACTGCATCACACAGGATGGTGCTTCACTATCACACTGCATCACACAAGATGGTGCTTCACTGTCACACTGCATCACACAAGATGGTGCTTCACTGTCACACTGCATCACACAAGATGGTGCTTTACTGTCACACTGCATCACACAGGATGGTGCTTCACTGTCACATTGCATCACACAGGATGGTGCTTCATTATCACATTCCATCACACATGATAGTGCTTCACTGTCACATTCCATCACACAGGATGGTGGTTCACTGTCACATTCCATCACACATGATGGTGCTTCACTGTCACATTCCATCACACATGATGGTGCTTCACTGGCACATTCCATCACACAGGATGGTGCTTCACTGTCACACTGCACCACACAACATGGTGCTTCACTGTCACACTGCATCACACAGGATGGTGCTTCACAGTCACACTGCATCACACAAGATAGTGCTTCATTGTCACACTGCATCACACAGGATGGTGCTTCACTGTCACACTGTATCACACAAGATGGTGCTTCACTGTCACACTGCATCACACAGGATGGTGCTTCACTGTCACACTGCATCACACAGGATGGTGCTTCACTGTCACACTGCATCACACAAGATGGTGCTTCACTGTCACACTGCATCACACAAGATGGTGCTTCACTGTCACACTGCATCACACAAGATGGTGCTTCACTGTCACACTGCATCACACAGGATGGTGCTTCACTGTCACACTGCATCACACAGGATGGTGCTTCACTATCACACTGCATCACACAAGATGGTGCTTCACTGTCACACTGCATCACACAAGATGGTGCTTCACTGTCACACTGCATCACACAAGATGGTGCTTCACTGTCACACTGCATCACACAAGATGGTGCTTCACTGTCACACTGCATCACACAAGATGGTGCTTCACTGTCACACTGCATCACACAGGATGGTGCTTCACTGTCACACTGCATCACACAGGATGATGCTTCATTATCACATTCCATCACACATGATGGTGCTTCACTGTCACATTCCATCACACAGGATGGTGGTTCACTGTCACATTCCATCACACATGATGGTGCTTCACTGTCATATTCCATCACACATGATGGTGATTCACTGGCACATTCCATCACACAGGATGGTGCTTCACTGTCACATTCCATCACACAGGATGGTGTTTCACTGTCATATTCCATCACACAGGATGGTGCTTCACTGTCACATTCCATCACACAGGATGGTGCTTCACTGTCACATTCCATCACGTAGGATGGACGGTATTCACTGTCATATTCCATCACACAGGATGGTGCTTCACTGTCACATTCCATCACACAGTATTGTGCTTCACTGTCACATTCCATCACACAGGATGGTGCTTCACTGTCACATTCCATCACAAAGGATGGTGCTTCACTGTCACATTCCATCACGTAGGATGGTATTCACTGTCATATTCCATCACACAGGATGGTGCTTCACTGTCATATTCCATCACACAGGATAGTGCTTCATTGTCATATTCCATCACACAGGATGGTGCTTCACTGTCATATTCCATCACACAGGATGGTGCTTCACTGTCATATTCCATCACACAGGATGGTGTTTCACTGTCATATTCCATCACACAGAATGGTGCTTCACTGTCACATTCCATCACACAGGATGGTGCTTTACTGTCATATTCCATCACACAGGATGGTGCTTCATTGTCATATTCCATCACACAGGATGGTGCTTCACTGTCATATTCCATTACACAGGATGGTGCTTCACTGTCATATTCCATTACACAGGATGGTGTTTAACTGTCGTATTCCATCACACAGAATGGTGCTTCACTGTCACATTCCATCACACAGGATGGTGCTTTACTGTCATATTCCATCACACAGGATGGTGCTTCATTGTCATATTCCATCACACAGGATGGTGCTTCACTGTCATATTCCATCACACAGGATGGTGCTTCACTGTCACATTCCATCACGCAGGATGGTGCTTCACTGTCATATTCCATCACACAGGATGGTGCTTCACTGTCATATTCCATCACACAGGATGGTGTTTCACTGTCATATTCCATCACACAGGATGGTGCTTCACTGTCATATTCCATCACACAGGATGGTGCTTCACTGTCACATTCCATCACACAGGATGGTGCTTCACTGTCACATTCCATCACGTAGGATGGTATTCACTGTCATATTCCATCACACAGGATGGTGCTTTACTGTCATATTCCATCACACAGGATGGTGCTTCATTGTCATATTCCATCACACAGGATGGTGCTTCACTGTCATATTCCATCACACAGGATGGTGCTTCACTGTCATATTCCATCACACAGGATGGTGTTTCACTGTCATATTCCATCACACAGGATGGTGCTTCACTGTCATATTCCATCACACAGGATGGTGTTTCACTGTCATATTCCATCACACAGGATGGTGCTTCACTGTCATATTCCATCACACAGGATGGTGTTTAACTGTCATATTCCATCACACAGGATGGTGCTTCACTGTCACATTCCATCACACAGGATGGTGCTTCACTGTCATATTCCATCACACAGGATGGTGCTTCACTGTCATATTCCATCACACAGGATGGTGCTTCACTGTCATATTCCATCACACAGGATGGTGCTTCACTGTCATATTCCATCACACAGGATGGTGCTTCACTGTCACATTCCATCACACAGGATGGTGCTTCACTGTCACATTCCATCACACAGGATGGTATTCACTGTCATATTCCATCACACAGGACGGTGCTTCACTGTCATATTCCATCACACAGGATGGTGCTTCACTGATGGTGCTTCACTGTCACATATTCCATCACACAGGATGGTGCTTCACTGTCATATTCCATCACACAGGATGGTGCTTCACTGTCATATTCCATCACACAGGATGGTGCTTCACTGTCACATTCCATCACACAGGATGGTGCTTCACTGTCACATTCCATCACACAGGATGGTGCTTCACTGTCATATTCCATCACACAGGATGGTGCTTCACTGTCATATTCCATCACACAGGATGGTGCTTCACTGTCACATTCCATCACACAGGATGGTGCTTCACTGTCACATTCCATCACACAGGATGGTGCTTCACTGTCATATTCCATCACACAGGATGGTGCTTCACTGTCACATTCCATCACACAGGATGGTGCTTCACTGTCACATTCCATCACACAGGATGGTATTCACTGCCATATTCCATCACACAGGACGGTGCTTCACTGTCATATTCCATCACACAGGATGGTGCTTCACTGTCACATTCCATCACACAGGATGGTGCTTCACTGTCACATTCCATCACACAGGATGGTATTCACTGTCATATTCCATCACACAGGATGGTATTCACTGTCACATTCCATCACGCAGGATGGTGCTTCACTGTCATATTCCATCACACAGGACGGTTCTTCACTGTCATATTCCATCACACAGGATGGTGTTTCACTGTCACATTCCATCACGCAGGATGGTGTTTCACTGTCATATTCCATCACACAGGACGGTGCTTCACTGTCATATTCCATCACACAGGATGGTGTTTCACTGTCATATTCCATCACACAGGATGGTGATTCACTGTCTTCACTGCTTCATCATTCCATCACACAGGATGGTGCTTCACTGTCATATTCCATCACACAGGATGGTGCTTCACTGTCATATTCCATCACACAGGATGGTGCTTCACTGTCATATTCCATCACACAGGATGGTGCTTCACTGTCATATTCCATCACACAGGATGGTGCTTCACTGTCATATTCCATCACACAGGATGGTGTTTCACTGTCATATTCCATCACACAGGATGGTGTTTCACTGTCATATTCCATCACACAGGATGGTGCTTCACTGTCATATTCCATCACACAGGATGGTGTTTCACTGTCATATTCCATCACACAGGATGGTGCTTCACTGTCATATTCCATCACACAGGATGGTGTTTCACTGTCATATTCCATCACACAGGATGGTGCTTCACTGTCATATTCCATCACACAGGATGGTGCTTCACTGTCATATTCCATCACACAGGATGGTGTTTCACTGTCATATTCCATCACACAGGATGGTGCTTCACTGTCATATTCCATCACACAGGATGGTGCTTCACTGTCATATTCCATCACACAGGATGGTGCTTCACTGTCATATTCCATCACACAGGATGGTGTTTCACTGTCATATTCCATCACACAGGATGGTGTTTCACTGTCATACTCCATCACACAGGATGGTGCTTCACTGTCATAGTCCATCACACAGGAGGGTACTTCACTGTCACATTCCATCACACAGGATGGTGCTTCACTGTCATATTCCATCACACAGGATGGTGTTTCACTGTCATATTCCATCACACAGGACGGTGCTTCACTGTCATATTCCATCACACAGGATGGTGTTTCACTGTGCTTCACTGTCACAGGATGGTGTTTCACTGTCATACTCCATCACACAGGATGGTGCTTCACTGTCATAGTCCATCACACAGGATGGTGCTTCACTGTCACATTCCATCACACAGGATGGTGCTTGCTTCACTTTCACATTCCATCACACAGGATGGTGCTTCACTGTCACATTCCATCACACAGGATGGTGCTTCACTGTCACATTCCATCACACAGGATGGGCCACATACACAGTGTTGACATGTGTCAACCTGAGCTGCCAGACTTCAGTATGACAGTCAGTATATCGTCAAATATTATAGGTTCAACCGGGGCAGCTATAAAATTTATGTTCCGGCAGTTCTGGAGTTACTATTACTTGTGGGTTACCACTTCTCATGATGGCCCAACCAACACACGGGAGAATGCTATAAGAGGAACATTATTACACAGCTAGACAAGAACTGTTAGTGTAAATATGAAATGAAATTCATGGAGACATCTGCCTTACACTGTATCACTGAAACAAGGTCGCATAGGAAGAGTGGACGCAGGGTGAATGGACGCAAGGTGAGTGAATGCAGGGTGACTGGACGAAGGGTGAGTGAACGGAGGGTGAGTGGAAGCAAGGTGAGTGGATGCAGGGTGAGTGGACAAAGGGTGAGTGAACGCAGTGTGAGTGGACGCAGCGTGAGTGAACGCAGAGTGAACGCAGGGTGAGTGAACGCAGGGTGAATGAACACAGGGTGAGTGGACGCAGGGTGAGTGGATGCAGGGTGAGTGAGCGCAGGGTGAGGGAACACAGGGTGAGTGGACGCAGGATGAGTGAACACAGGGTGACTGGACGCAGAGTGGACGCAGGGTGAGTGAACGCAGAGTGGACGCAGGGTGAGTGAACGCAGGGTGAGTGGATGCAGGGTGAGTGGACGCAGAGTGAGTGAACGCAAAGTGAGTGAACGCAGGATGAGTGGACGCAGGGTGAGTAAACGCAGGGTGAGTGGACGCAGGGTGAGTGGACGCAGGGTGAGTGAACGCACGGTGAGTGAACGCGGGGTGAGTGGACGTAGGGTGAGTGGACGCAGGGTGAGTGAACGCAGGGTGAGTGAACGCAGGGTGAGTGAACACAGGGTGAGTGAACAGCAGGGGGAGGGGTATGACTCTAGATAGTAGGGGAATTTAGAGGAGGGGAATGACTCTATGCAGCATGGGCAGGGAAATGACTCTAGGCAGCAGGGGAGAGGAAAGACTCTAGGTAACAGGGGGAGGGGAATGACTCTAGGCAGCAGGGGGAGGGAAATGACTCTGGGCAGAAGGGGGAGGGGTATGACTCTAGGCAGCAGGGTGAAGGGAATGACTCTAGGCAGCAGGGTGAGGGAAATGACTCTAGGCAGCAGGGTGAGGGGAATGACTCTAGGCGCCAGGGTGAGGGGAATGACTCTAGGCAGCAGGGGAAGAGGAATGACTCTAGGCAGCAGGGTGAGGGGAATGACTCTAGGCAGCAGGGTGAGGGGAATGACTCTAGGCAGCAGGGGGAGGGGAATGACTCTAGGCAGCAGGAGAGGGGGATGACTCGAGGCAGATGGGGAGGGGAATGATTCTAAGCAGCAGGGGGAGGGGAATGACTTTAGGCAGTAGGGGGGAATAACTCTAGGCAACAGGGGGAGGGGAATGACTCAAGGCAGCAGGGGGAGGAGAATGACTCTAGGCAGCAGGGGGAGGGGAATGACTCTAGGCAGCAAGGGAGGGGAATGACTCTAGGAAGCAGGGGGAGGGGAATGACTCTATGTAGCAGGGGGAGGGGAATAACTCTCGGCAACAGGGGAGGGGAATGACTCTAGGCAGCAGGGGGAGGGAAATGACTCCAGGCAGCAGGGGGAGGGGAATCACTCTAGGCAGCAGAGGGAGGGGAATGACTCTAGGAAGCAGGGGGAAGGGAATGTCTCTAGGCAGCAGGGGGAGGGGAATGACTCAAGGAAGCATGGGGAGGGGAATGACTCTAGGCAGCAGGGGGAGGGGAATAACTCTAGGCAACAGGGAAGGGGAATGACTCTAGGCAGCAGGGGGAGGGGAATGACTCTAGGCAGCAGGGGGAGGGGAATGACTCTAGGCAGCAGAGGGAGGGGAATGACTCTAGGAAGCAGGGGGAGGGGAATGACTCTAGGCAGCAGAGGGAGGGGAATGACTCTAGGAAGCAGGGGGAGGGGAATGACTCTAGGCAACAGGGGAGGGGAATAACTCTAGGCAACAGGGGAGGGGAATGACTCTAGGCAGCAGGGGGAGGGGAATGACTCTAGGCAGCAGGGGGAGGGGAATGACTCTAGGCAGCAGGGGGAGGGGAATGGCTCTAGGCAGCAAGGGAGAGGAATGACTCTAGGAAGCAGGGGGAGGGGAATGACTAGGCAGCAGGGGGAGGGGAATAACTCTAGGCAACAGGGGAGGGGAATGACTCTAGGCAGCAGGGGGAGGGGAATGACTCTAGGCAGCAGGGGGAGGGGAATGACTCTAGGCAGCAGGGGGAGGGGAATGACTCTAGGCAACAGGGGGAGGGGAGTGACTCTAGGCAGCAGGATAAGGGAATGACTCTAGGCAGCAGGGGGAGGGGAATGACTTAGGCAGCAGAGGGAGGGGAATGACTCTAGGCAGCAGGGAGAGGGGAATGTCCCTAGGCAGCAGGGGGAGGGGAATGACTCTAGGCAGCAGGGAGAGGGGAATGACTATAGGCAGCAGAGGGAGGGGAATGACTCTAGGCAGCAGGGGGAGGAGAATGGCCCTAGGCAGCAGGGGGAGGGGAATGACCCTAGGCAGCAGGGAGGGGAATGACTCTAGGCAGCAGAGGGAGGGGAATGACTTAGGCAGCAGGGGGAGGGGAATGACTCTAGGCAGCAGGGGAGTGGAATGACTCTAGGCACCAGGGGGAGGGGAATGACTCTAGGCACCAGGGGGAGGGAAATGACTCTAGACAGCAGGGGTAGGGGAAGGACTCTAGGCAGCAGGGGGAGGGGAATGACTCTAGGCAACAGAGGGAGGGAAATGACTCTAGGCAGCAGGGGAGGGGAATGACTCTAGGCAGCAGGGGAGGGGAATGACTCTAGGCACCAGGGGGAGGGGAATGACTCTAGGCAGCAGGGGGAGGGGAATGACTCTAGGCAGCAGGAGGAGGGGAATGACTCTAGGCAGCAGGGGGAGGCGAATGACTCTAGGCAGCAGGGGAGGGGAATGACTCTAGGCAGCAGGGGAGGGGAATGACTCTAGGCAGCAGGGGGAGGGGAATGATTCTAGGCAGCAGGGGGAGGGGAATGACTCTAGGCAGCAGGAGGAGGGGAATGACTCTAGGCAGCAGGGGGAGGGGAATGACTCTAGGCAGCAGGGGAGGGGAATGACTCTAGGCAGCAGGGGAGGGGAATGACTCTAGGCAGCAGGGGGAGGGGAATGACTCTAGGCAGCAGGGGGAGGGGAATGACTCTCGGCAGCAGGAGGAGGGGAATGACTCTAGGCAGCAGGGGGAGGGGAATGACTCTAAGAAGCAGGGGAGGGGAATGACACTCGGCAGCCGGGGAGGGGAATGACTCTAGGCAGCAGGGGGAGGCGAATGACTCTAGGAAGCAGGGGAGGGGAATGACTCTAGGCAGCAGGGGAGGGGAATGACTCTAGGCAGCAGGGGGAGGGGAATGATTCTAGACAGCATGGGGAGGGGAATGACTCTAGGCAGCAGCAGGAGGGGAATGACTCTAGGCAGCAGGGGGAGGGGAATGACTCTAGGCAGCAGGGGAGGGGAATGACTCTAGGCAACAGGGGAGGGGAATGACTCTAGGCAGCAGTGGGAGGGGAGTGACTTTGGCAGCAGGGGGAGGGGAATGACTCTAGGCAGCAGGAGGAGGGGAATGATTCTAGGCAGCAGGGGGAGGGGAATAACTCTAGGAAGCAGGGGAGGGGAATGACTCTAGGCAGCAGGGGAGGGGAATGACTCTAGTCAGCAGGGGAGGGGAATGACTCTAAGCAGCAGGGGAGGTGAATGACTCTAGGCAGCTGGGGGAAGGGAATGACTCTAGGCAGCAGGGGGAGGGGAATGACTCTAGGCAGCAGAGGGAGGAGAATGACTCTAGGCAGCAGGGGAGGGGAATGACTCTAGGCAGCGGGGGGAGGGGAATTACTCTAGGCAGCAGTGGGAGGGGAATGACTCTTGGCAGCAGGGGGAGGGGAATTACTCTAGGCAGCAGAGGGAGGGGAATTACTCTAGGCAGCAGGGGGAGGGGAATTACTTTAGGCAGCAGGGGGTCAGTAAAAAGTACCGGGTGATGTTCACTGCCTGAAATACCTGTTACTAAGAGTTTCTTGTGAGTCTTTGTGTGTGTGTGTGTGTGTGTGTGTGTGTGTGTGTGTGTGTGTGTGTGTGTGTGTGTGTGTGTGTGTGTGTGTGTGTGTGTGTGTGTGTGTGTGTGCGTGTGCGCGTGTGTACTCACCTATTTGTGGTTGCAGGGGTCCAGTCAAAGCTCCTAGCCCCGCCTCTTCACTGATTGCTACTGGGTCCTCTCTCTCCCCGCTCCATGAGCTTTATCAAGCCTCGTCTTGAAACTATGCATGGCTCCCGTCTCCACTACATCACTTTCTAGGCTATTCCACTGCCTGACAACTCTATGACTGAAGAAAAACTTCCTAACATCCCTTTGACTCATCTGAGTCTTCAACTTCCAAGTGTGACCTCTTGTTTCTGTGCCCCATCTCTGAAACATCCTGTCTCTGTCCACCTTGTCTATTCCACGCAATATTTTGTATGTGGTTATCATTTCCACCCTAACCCTCCTGTCCTCCAGTGTCGTCAGGCCGATTTCCCTTAACCTTCCTTAGTAGGGCATTCCCCTTAGCTCTGGAACTAACCTTGTCGCAATCCTTTGCACTTACTTTAATTCTTTAACGTCCTTGACCCCATGTTGGTTCCAAACTGGTGCTGCAAACTCCAGTATGAGCCTGACGTACACGGTGTACAGTGTCTTGAAAGATTCCTTACTTAGGCATCGGAACGCTATTCTCAGGTTTGCCAGGCGCCCATATGCTGCAACAGTTATCTGGTTGATGTGTGCTTCCGGAGACATGCTCGGTGTTATACTCACCCCAAGATCTTTCTCTTTGAGCGAGGTTTGCACTCTTTGGCCACCTAGCCCATACTCTGTCTGCGGTTTTCTTTGCCCTTCCCCGATCTTAATGACTTTGCATTTGACAGGGTTAAATTCTAGGAGCCAGTTGCTGGATCACACATCCAGCCTGTCCAGGTCTCTTTGAAGTCCTGCCTGATCTGCATCTGATTTAATTCTCCTCATTAACTTAACATCATCTGCAAAAAGGGACACTTCTAAGTCATGTCATTCACATATACCAAGAATAGCACTCGTCCCAGGGCTGACCCCTGTGGGACCCCGCTCGTCAAAGGCACACACTGTGATACCTCATCATGTACCATGACTCGCTGTTGCCTCCCTGTTAGGTATTCTCTGATCCATTGCAGTGCCCTACCTGTTATACGTGCCACATCCTCTAGCTTCTGTACTAATCTCCTGTGAGGAACTATGTCGAAGGCCTTCTTGCAGTCCAAGAAAAGCAATCAACCCACCCCTCTCCCTCATGTCTTACTTCAGTTACCTTGTCATAAAACTCCAGTAGGTTTGTGACACAGGATTTGCCTTCCATGAATCTGTGCTGGCTTTCGTTTATAACCTTGTTCCGTTCCAGGTGCTCCACCACTCTCTTGATAAACTTCTCCATGACTTTGCATATTATACACGTCAATGACACTGGTCTATAGTTTAGTGCTTCGTTTCTGTCTTCTTTCTTAAAGATGGGGACTACATTTGCCGTCTTCCATACCTCAGGTAGTTGCCCAGTTTCGAGGGATGTGTTGAAGATTGTGGTCAGTGGCACACAGAGTGTCTCTGCTCCCTCTCTAAGAACCCATGGAGAGATGTTGTCCGGTCCCACCTCCTTTGAGGTATCAAAGTCACTTAGGAGCTTCTTCACCTCCTCCTCGGTTGTGTGTATTTTATCCAACACTTGTTCGTATATCTCTTGTTGATGTACCCCTCTGTTTTGTCTTCCCAGTGCCCCTTCTGCATCCACTGGAAATACTTCCTGAAATCTCATCTGATTTAATTCTCCTCATTAACTTCACATCATCTGCGAGCAGGGACATTTCTGAGTCTATCCCTTCCATCATGTCATTCACATATACCAAAAATATAACTGGTCCTAGGACCGACCCCTGTGGGACCCCGCTCGTCACAGGTACCCACTGTGATACCTCATCATGTACCCATGACTCGTTGTTGCCTCCCTGTCAGATATTCTCTGATCCATTGAAGTGCCCTTCCTGTTATATACACCTGATCCTCTCGTTTCTGCACAGTTTCTCTTGTGAGGAACTGTGTTAAAGGTCTTCTTGCAGTCCAAGAAAATGCAATCAACCCACCCCTCTCTCTCGTGTCTTACTTCTGTTACTTTATGATAAAACTCCAGAAGGTTTGTGACACGGGATTTGTCTTTCATGAATCCGTGCTGGTTGTCATTTATACTCTTGTTCCGTTCCAACTGCTCCACCACTCTCTTGATAATTTTCTCCATGTATTACACTTCAGTGACACTGGTCTATAGTTTAGTACCTCTTTTCTGTCTCCTTTTTTAAAAATGGGAACTACATTTGCCGTCTTCCATACTTCAGGTAGTTGTCCAGTTTCAAGAGATGTGTTGAAGATAGTGGTTAGTGGCACACACAGCATTTCTGCTCCCTCCCTAAGGACCCACGGGGAGATGTTGTCCAGTCCCATTGCCTTTGAGGTATCAAAGTCACTTGGCAGCTTCTCCTCCTCCTCAGTTGTGTTTATCTCATCCAACACTTGCTGGTGTATTCCTTGTTGGTGTCCCCCTCTTTCCTGTCTTCCCAGATTCATTCCTATCTCCACTGTAAATGCTTCCTTAAATCTCGTGTTGAGCTCCTCACATACCTCTTGATGGTGTCTTGTGAGTTCCCCCACCTTCTTTCCTCAGCCTGTTCACCTGGTCTTTGACTGTTGTCTTTCTCCTAATGTGGCTATACAGCAGTTTTGATGATATGTCCTTTTCGTACTGTCGCTGGGCCTCCATCCGTATCTGTGCATACTTGTTTCTGGCTCTTCGACTAATTTCCTTGTTTTCCTGAGTCCTTTGCCTTTTGTACCTTTTCTATTCTCTAGTGGACTTAGTTTTTGCCTCCCTACACCTTCGGGAAAACCAAGGATTCGCTTTGGTCTTCCCATTATTCCTGTTGCCCATGGAAACAAACCTTTCCTCTGCCTCCTTGCATTTTGTTGTTACATATTCCATTATTTCCTTTACTGACTTTCCTACCAGTTCTCTTTCCAACCGAACCTCCTGCAAGGAAGTTCCTCATACCTGTGTGGTTCCCCTTTTTAATGTTTGGCTTTTCCCATTCAACTCCTGTTACCCTCTCCACTTGTAACTCCACTCTGTAATCAAAACTCAGAACCACGTGATCACTAGCTCCAAGGGGCCTCTCATATGTCCTCAATGTCTGAACTGCTCAGGGTGAACACAAGGTCCAGTCATGCTGGCTCATCCTCCCCTCTCTCTCTGGTAGTGTCCCTGACATGTTGATGCATGAGGTTTTCCAGTACCACATCCATCATCTTGACTCTCCATGTTTTGAAACCCCACATGAGGCTTCAGGTTTTCCCAATCGACCTCCCTGTGGTTGAAATCGCCCTCCCTGTGGTTGAAATCGCCCATAACCAGTAACCTTGCTCTGCTCGAGTGAGCTCTTCTTGGCACCTCAGCCAGTGTGTCCATCATCGTTCTGTTGTTCTCTTCGTATTCCTCTCTTGGCCTCCTGCAGTTCTGTGGTGGGTTATACATCACTGCAATGACTACCTTATGTTCCCCAGACTGAAATGTACCTACTGTGTAGTCCCTTTCTCCAATCTCCTTCATGCCTTCTATATCCTGATATCCCCATTGGTCTTTTATGATCAGTGCAACCCCTCCTTCCCCTCTGCTCCTTCTATCTTTCCTCGGGATCTGATATCCTGGTGGGAAGATTGCATCTGTTATTGTCTCAGTGAGTTTCATTTCTGTGACTGCTGATGTCTGGAGGCTTCTCATTAATTCTTTCATGCCATTCATATTTATTCATTATTCCACTGGTGTTTTAGTACCAAACCTTCAGCTTATCTATCATGGTGGTCCTGGGAGAATATTGGGGTTGGGGGAGTGGGAGCCCTGGAGGGGGCCTGTGGGGGATTGTGGTGTGGGTGGAGCTTGTGATGGGTGTGGGGGGGGCAGAGTGCTCATAGGGGGCTGCTGTAGGGGTGGGGTTTGTGATGTGGGGATGGGGGGCAGAAGGAACAGTGTGTGGGTTTTGGTTTAGGTTGTTCAGTTGTGTTGGGGGTTGTCGTGGTTGGAGTCCTTCTGCAGGTCTTTCTGAAGGGTGTGTTTGCCCTTCCACCTGAGTCTGGGTTCTGCTCATCTTCATCATTGCATCTAGTTCCTCCTTTCGTCTTTGTACCCTCTCTTTCAGTATCATCCTTGTGTTCTGTCACGAGTGAGGTACACTCTCCGGTTTGTCCCTCAGTCATGCTTTCTCCTGCTAGATCCTGGTTCGGGCTGATTTTGTCTTGAAAATTACTTTGACAGGCTGCTTCCTTCCACTCGCAAACCACCCAATTCTCCAAAAATTTGTCATCTGGGTCATGTCACCCTCACCTATTGCTTTCATGATGCTTTTAATTGCTTTCTTCTCCCCCTGTTTTCTTTCAATATAGGTTTCCCCTTCAACTTCTTGGAGCCCGTAAACAAACACTGACCTCTCCTTTTCATCCTTCCACTGTGTCTCCCTTTGCATTCTCTGGGATGTTTTAGTTCCTGAAATGTTCCTGCCTTCAATCCCTGTGCTTGATGAAGCCCCTATGCTGTTCAGCTGTTCCTTGCCACTGCAGTTGTCTGTTAGAGTATCTACATATGGCATAGCTCCTTCATTGTCTTCAGGCCTCTCATTTGGTCTTAGTGTGCTCCTCGTCTTTTCCTGGGCTCCACATAGGTCTGATAGGCCCTTCACATACAGCATAGGTCCTTTTCTCCCTACAGTCCCCTTGTCTGTGACTGATATAGAAGTTCCTGATGTCATGTCTGTACTGTCAATTGTCTCTCTAATCTGTTTCAGGATTTTTTAGTTCCTCTTCTAAGCACTGTATTTTATCTTCTGCTACTAAGACTTGTATCCCCACTTCCCACTCTCTTCAGCTATCCTCTCCTCTTCTAGCTTCCTTCCCCACTCTTCCTCCCTTTTTTGAGCTCTAACTCCCAATCTTCCCTCCCAGGTTCTTTCCTCCCGGGTTCATCCACCAGACCCCTGGTTCTCTACCAACTTGGGTAACCCCTTTTTTTACCACAGAAAGGAGCTTATGTGCTTTACCCGAGAAACAAGCTAATGTATTTTCAGAGTGAGTGTGTGTATGTGGGGGGAGGGTGAGGGAAAAGGCTAAGGATGAGAGGGAAGAGAGGGAAGCCAGAGGGGAGAAGTAGAAGGAAAAGGAAGATGAATGGAAGGTGGAGAGGAAGAGAGAGACAGAATGGTAGGTAGATAGAGGGAGGGGAGAGAGATGGGAGGAGAGAGAAAGAGACAGGGAGAGTGAAAGATAGGGAAAAGGCTTTGGATGAGAGGGAAGAGGGGAAGGCTATGAGTGAGAGGGAAGACGGAGAAGCCAGGGTGGAGGGGCAGGAGGAAAAGGAAGATGAATAGAAGGTGGAGAGGAAGAGGGAGGTAGATTGGTAGGTAGATAGAGGAATGGGGAGAGAGAGAGAAAAAAGAAAGAGGAAGAGAAAGATAGATAGAGAAAGGTAGAGAGGGAGAAACATAGATAGATAGATAGATAGATAGAGAGAGAGAGAGAGAGAGAGAGAGAGAGAGAGAGAGAGAGAGAGAGAGAGAGAGAGAGAGAGAGAGAGAGAGAGAGAGAGAGAGACAGAGAGAGAGAGAGAGAGAGAGAGAGAGAGAGAGAGAGAGAGAGAGAGAGAGAGAGAGAGAGAGAGAGAGAGAGAGAGAGAGAGAGAGAGAGAGAGAGAGAGAGAGAGAGAGAGAGAGAGAGAGAGAGAGAGAGACTTTCGAGGACAGCGTGAAACAAGCTTTTATGCCACAAGACGGGCAGAAAGCAGCAACTTCACTCTGGCTGTACCCTTCTCCAGAACTTCACTCCATCTGAGATCATATATACCCAGGATGACTCGAGTATGGAACACATTCGTACAGCATAATGATGTCAACGAGATAAAGTCAGTTGATCAAATGAAAATGCTGGCCCACAGATGGCTCCAACTTCATCCTGCTCCCTACTTGTATGTCTCATAACAATAAAAATGCTTTCAAATGAGCTGATGTAGGTAACAGCTCTTAGCTTGCCAATAAAGTTAGGAATCCTTAACCTGTAAATAGCTTGTCAATAAAGCTAGGGAACCTTAACCTTGTCAAACCCTGTGTAAAAGAAAAAAAAAAGAGAAGGGTAAAGAGGGAGCTGGGGGAGCGAGGAGAGAGGGAAAAACGGAGTTAGGGGGGAATGCGCGGTCAGTTTTCACGAGCTCACTGGCTGTTTATGTGCATGTGTGTGCACTCGCTGTAAGCGTTAGCTGTCACCAGCCTTACCCTTCCTACCTTGATTTAAATAAAATAAGTCAGACTTCTTGGGTTATCCCAGGATCTCTACACATATCCTGCTATGTACAAAAACCTATGCACTTACTCGTGTATACCTGAATAGCTTTGCTTACTTGCTGAATAAACCATGTTACTGTATTTCGTCTGACCTAGTGCCTGAGCGTGCACTACAGTGCCTCATGGTCCCACACTTAACCCCCTCCCCAGTTCTTCTCCTTTAATAAGTGTTAATTGCTCTAAGTATGATATTCAACTCTCTAGAGCAGGGTTAATGACCTTCAGCTATCAGTAATCCATGGCCAGACCCAGCTCCCTCAATGCAACCACAAAAAGGCTTTGTACTTTACGTCTGGCAGAACTACGTCTGGGTCCGCTCCTGCACTTCACCATGTTTCACGGTTTGGCTCTGCTTTTTCTATTTCTTCTTCACTGTATTCACTAACTCATCTATCACTGTATTCACTATACACTGTATTCACTAAGTCATCTAGTCATCTCTTGTCTCCCTGGCTTGGGTACTGGGATGTAGCAATACCACCTACACCCACACTAGGCCTATGGCCTTCCTCTCTCTCTTGTGGCACTGATTCAAATTGTTTTTAATGTAACTGTGACCTTCACCTCCCTTTTCTGATTGTGACAGATCGTTTATCACTTCTCGGGTTGTTCAGTGACACTGTCAACTTTCGACGGTCTTGGCAATGGCTTTGTTGGGCCAGAAACTAAAGATTCACGAGCATAAACGATCTGTTATTCCAGCGGTGTTGTGTGTGTGTGTGTGTGTGTGTGTGTCCGTCAGTAAATTCTCCAATTTTTTTTTATAAATTTCCACTGGTTGCAGCACCTGCCACTTCCCGTTATAAATTACTGCACCTGTCAACCAGTCTGTCAAAAAAAAAAATGTCTTTTATCCGTTCACCTCCACATTTTTTCCTCAATTTCCAGCTATGGCGAAAACATTCTCCTTTACCTAATCTTTCACATCCTTTCATTAGCTATGTAGTTATCTCGACTGTTCTTGCTAGCATGGTATCATCATCAGTTTTTCCAGCCTCTCCTCATAAGTCTTCTTTTTAAATTCTGGTTACCATTTCGTAGCTTCTGTCTTGCTTTCCAGCTTATCATTGTGAATATTAAGAACATAAGAACATAAGAAAAAAAGGAACACTGCAGCAGGCCTGTTGGCCCATACTAGGCAGGTCCTTTACAATTCATCCCACTAACAAAACATTTGCCCAACCCAATTTTCAATGCCACCCAAGAAATAAGTTCTGATGTGCAAGTCCCACTCAAATCCAACCCCTCCCACTCATGTATTTATCCAACCTAAATTTGAAACTACCCAAAGTCGTAGCCTCAATAACCCAACTAGGTAGACTGTTCCACTCATCAACTACCCTATTTCCAAACCAATACTTTCCTATGTCCTTTCTAAATCTAAACTTATCTAGGTGTAGGTGTAGCTAGGTGTAACTACTACACAGCCGTTACAAACTAATGTTACCTCTAATATATGTTGACTCGAGAACTTCTAAAGAATTTCTCAAGTTATATATTTTTAAAAACTATTTTATAATTATCTAGATCATCAAAAGTTTCTCACAATATCGTCTGGATGATCTGGTGAAAGTCAGTAACTCAGGGTCCCTCTCTCTGCAACACCAGATTCTCCTCCACCACGATGCTGTGAACACTAACTCCAAGGCCGAGGGACTGATTACCTCATCTTTTGTATATAGTTCTACTGTCTTCCTATTATGTCCTAGAATCTGTATTGATAAAGCCACTGGATGGCGAAACGTCTACAATAAAGATTTCCAGATGTTGCACATGTGTCTTAACTTTCATTTTATCATTCAGTCTATATTATGCATGTGCCTATTTTCGCTGTTTTCAATATTTATCACATGTCATTTATCTACGTTAAATTTCATCATCCCTCTATCACTCCATTTCTTCAATTTATCTTATTTATTCTGAAGAAATTAAGTCATTTTAATTATTAATTTTACATAAGACTTTTGAATTATCTTTAAGCTCATTCAAATAGTTTTTATTCATTTTGGTAAAGCAATGATATAAATTAAAAAGACTCTTGGGGTAAGTACAGATCCTTGTGGCACCCCACTGGTGACATCTTCCCGCGATGACATTATTTTCCTTATAACTCTTTCATTTTCCTCTCAAGTCGCTCATCCACTTCAATAATTTGCCTCGTATTTCTCCACTTTGCAATTTCCAAATTAGTATTTCATGGGGAACTCTATTAAAAAGCTTTTATGAAGTCTGAACAGAAACACTCCTCTCAACACTGTCTTTCTTGAACAACTAAAGTGACTCTGTCACAGTAACTTAATAGATTTGATATACCTCACAGTAACTTTATAAATCTGATATACCTCACAGTAACTTTATATATTTGATATACTCACAGTAACTTAATATATTTGATATACCTCACAGTAACTTTATATATTTGATATACTCACAGTAACTTAATATATTTGATATACCTCACTGTAACTTTATATATTTGATATACTCACAGTAACTTAATATATTTGATATACCTCCCAGTAACTTTATATATTTGATATACTCACAGTAACTTAATATATTTGATATACCTCACTGTAACTTTATATATTTTATATACCTCACAGTAACTTAATATATTTGATATACCTCACTGTAACTTTATAAATCTGATATACTCACAGTAACTTAATATATTTGATATACCTCACAGTAACTTTATATATTTGATATACTCACAGTAACTTAATATATTTGATATACCTCACAGTAACTTTATATATTTCATATACTCACAGTAACTTTATATATTTCATATACTCACAGTAACTTAATATATTTGATATACCTCACAGCAACTTAATATATTTGATATACCTCACAGTAACTTTATATATTTCATATACTCACAGTAACTTTATATATTTGATATACCTCACAGTAACTTTATATATTTGATATACCTCACAGCAACTTAATATATTTGATATACCTCACAGTAACTTTATATATTTCATATACTCACAGTAACTTTATATATTTCATATACTCACAGTAACTTTATATATTTGATATACCTCACAGTAACTTTATATATTTGATATACCTCACAGTAACATAATATATTTGATATACCTCACAGCAACTTAATATATTTGATATACCTCACAGTAACTTTATATATTTGATATACCTCACAGTAACTTTATATATTTGATATACCTCACAGTAACATAATATATTTGATATACCTCACAGTAACTATATATATTTCATATACTCACAGTAACTTTATATATTTGATATACCTCACAGTAACTTTATATATTTGATATACCTCACAGTAACTTTATATATTTGATATACCTCACAGTAACATAATATATTTGATATACCTCACAGTAACATAATATATTTGATATACCTCACAGTAACATAATATATTTGATATACCTCACAGTAACATAATATATTTGATATACCTCACAGTAACATAATATATTTGATATACCTCACAGTAACATAATATATTTGATATACCTCACAGTAACATAATATATTTGATATACCTCACAGTAACATAATATATTTGATATACCTCACAGTAACATAATATATTTGATATACTCACAGTAACATAATATATTTGATATACCTCACAGTAACATAATATATTTGATATACTCACAGTAACATAATATATTTGATATACCTCACAGTAACATAATATATTTGATATACCTCACAGCAACTTAATATATTTGATATACCTCACAGCAACTTAATATATTTGATATACCTCACAGTAACATAAAATATTTGATATACAAGAATTTGCTGACAAATTTAAATCGTTTACCAGTTCTTCTCTAAGAATTTTATCAGCTTTTTTAGAATGGCCTTTTCCGTTTTTTACAAAATCACTTGTTAATGAAATCTGCCTATACTCTGAGGGGTCTTCCTTCTTACTGTATATATATATATATATATATATATATATATATATATATATATATATATATATATATATATATATATATATATATATATATATATATATATATATATATATATGTCGTGCCGAATAGGCAGAACTTGCGATCTTGGCTTAAATAACAACGTTCATCTTGCCATATAGGACAAGTGAAAATTTGTGTATGCAATAATTTCGCCAAAATCATTCTGAACCTAACGAAAAAAATATATTTGATTGTGTTTGTTTAGTATTAAATTATTGTAAACGTATTTAAAATATATTTAGTTGGGTTAGGCTAAAATAATTTGCTCTTGTTATAATAAGGTTAGGTAAGTTTTCTAAGATTCTTTTGGTGCAAAATTAAATTTTTTTTTACATTAACATTGATGAAAAAATATATCTTTAAACGTATAAAAGAAAATTTCAGAAAGGACTTAATTTTAAATGAGTTCTTGCTAACTGACCAGTTTTACATATTCGGCACGACACACACACACACACACACACACACTCTAAATCAAAACACCCATGCCACATCCAATGCCCCCACCCACTACATTACAAACTCCACCCCCACAGCAACAACCCATAGTTCCTTACCAGGTCTCCCACTTCCCCAACCCCAATATACTTCCCAGACCACAGTCTTAGAAAAGAAGTTGAAGGTGTGGTATACAAATGCAGATGGAATAACAAACAAGTATGAGGAGTGGCACCAAAGAATCAAGGAGACATCCCCAGACATAAACGAATCCTTACTGAGGTATCGGAACGCTATCCGTAGGTTTGCCAGGCGCCCGTATGCTGCAGCAGTTATCTGATTGATGTGCGCCTCAGGAGATATGCTCGGTGTTATACTCACCCCCAGATCTTTTTCCTTGAGTGAGGTTTGCAGTCTTTGGCCATCTAAACTATATTGTGTCTGCGGTCTTCTTTGCCCTTCCCCAATCTTCATGACTTTGCATTTGGCAGGGTTAAATTCAAGGAGCCAGTTGCTGGACCAGGCTTGTAGCCTGTCCAGGTCTCTTTGTAGTCCTGCCTGATCCTCGTCCGATTTGATTCTTCTCATTAACTTCGCATCATCTGCAAACAAGGACACTTCTGAGTCTATCCCTTCCGTTATGTCGTTCACATATACCAAGAACAGCACAGGTCCTAGGACTGACCCCTGTGGAACCCCGCTTGTCACAGGCGCCCACTCTGACACCTCGTCGCGTACCATGACTCGTTGTTGCCTCCCTGTCAGGTATTCTCTGATCCATTGCAGTGCCTTTCCTGTTATGTGTGCCTGGTCCTCTAGCTTTTGCAGTAACCTCTTGTGAGGAACTGTGTCGAAGGCCTTCTTGCAGTCCAAAAAAATGCAGTCGATCCACCCCTCTCTCTCTTGTCTTACTTCTGTCACCTTGTCATAAAACTCTAGTAGGTTTGTGACACAGGATTTTCCTTCCCTGAAACCGTGCTGGTTGTCAATTATACACTTGTTTCTTTCCAGGTGCCCCACCACTCTCCTCCTGATGATCTTCTCCATGACCTTGCATAGTATACACGTTAGTGATACAGGTCTGTAGTTTAGTGCCTCATGTCTGTCTCCCTTTTTAAAAATTGGGACTACATTTGCCATTTTCCATACCTCAGGGAGTTGCCCAGTTTCAAATGATGTGTTGAAGATCTTTGTTAATGGCTCACACAATATCTCTGCTCCCTCTTTAAGGACCCATGGAGAGATGTTGTCTGGTCCCACCGCCTTTGAGGTGTCAAGTTCGCATAGCAGCTTCTTCACCTCCTCCTTGGTAATATGTACTTCATCCAGCACTTGCTGGTGTGCCCCCCTGTTCTCATTTCCTGGAGTCCTACTGCTTTCCACTGTAAATACCTCTTTAAATCTTGTGTTGAGCTCCTGACATACCTCTTGGTCGTTTCTTGTGAATTCCCCATCACCCTTCCTCAGTCTGATTACCTGGTCCTTGACTGTTGTTTTCCTCCTGATGTGGCTGTACAACAGCTTCGGGTCAGTCTTTACTTTTGATGCTATGTCATTTTCATATTGTCTCTGAGCCTCCCTTCTTATCTGTGCATATTCGTTTCTGGCTCTTCGGCTGATTTCTTTATTTTCCTGAGTTCTCTGTCTTCTGTACCTTTTCCATTCTCTAGTACACCTAGTTTTTGCCTCCCTACACCTTTGGGTGAACCAAGGACTCGTTCTGTTCTTCCCATTATTTCTGTTTCCCTTGGGAAGAAACCTCTCCTCTGCCTCCTTGCATTTTGTTGCTACATAGTTCATCATTTCTTGTACTGGTTTTCCTGTCAGTTCCCTCTCCCACTGAATGTCTTGAAGGAAGTTCCTCATGCCTGAGTAGTTCCCCCTTTTGTAGTTTGGTTTTTCCCAGCCT
>NC_091295.1:8909921-8937421 GCF_038502225.1 Cherax quadricarinatus
TATGGTGGCCTGAGGTTACCTATGGTGGCCTGAGGTTACCTATGGTGGGCTTAGGTTACCTATGGTGGGCTGAGGTTACCTATGGTGGGCTGAGGTTATCTATTGTGGGCTGAGGTTACCTATGGTGGCCTGAGGTTACCTATGGTGGGCAGAGGTTACCTATGGTGGGCTGAGGTTACCTATGGTGGGCTGAGGTTACCTATGGTGGGTTGAGGTTACCTATGGTGGGCTGAGGTTACCTATGGTGGCCTGAGGTTACCTATGGTGGCCTGAGGTTACCTATGGTGGGCTTAGGTTACCTATGGTGGGCTGAGGTTACCTATGGTTGGCTGAGGTTATCTATTGTGGGCTGAGGTTACCTATGGTGGCCTGAGGTTACCTATGGTGGGCAGAGGTTACCTATGGTGGGCTGAGGTTACCTATGGTGGGCTGAGGTTACCTATGGTGGCCTGAGGTTACCTATGGTGGGCTCAGGTTACCTATGGTGGCCTGAGATTGCCTATGGTGGCCTGAGGTTACCTATGGTGGGCTTAGGTTACCTATGGTGGGCTGAGGTTACCTATGGTGGGCTGAGGTTACCTATGGTGGCCTGAGGTTACCTATGGCGGGCTGACGTTACTTATGGTGGGCTGAGGTTAGCTATGGTGGCCTGAGGTTACCTATGGTGGGCTGAGGTTACCTATGGTGGGCTGAGGTTACCTATGGTGGCCTGAGGTTACCTATGGTGGGCTGAGGTTACCTATGGTGGCCTGAGGTTACCTATGGTGGGCTTAGGTTACCTATGGTGGGCTGAGGTTACCTATTGTGGGCTGAGGTTACCTATGGTGGGCTGAGGTTACCTATGGTGGGCTGAGGTTACTTATGGTGGGCTGAGGTTACCTATGGTGGCCTGAGGTTACCTATGGTGGCCTGAGGTTACCTATGGTGGGCTGAGGTTACCTTTGGTGGGCTGAGGTTACCTATGGTGGCCTGAGGTTACCTATGGTGGCCTGAGGTTACCTATGGTGGCCTGAGGTTACGTATGGTGGGTTGAGGTTACCTATGGTGGCCTGAGGTTACCTATGGTGGCCTGAGGTTACCTATGGTGGCCTGAGGTTACCTATGGTGGGCTTAGGTTACCTATGGTGGGCTGAGGTTACCTATGGTGGGCTGAGGTTATCTATGGTGGGCTGAGGTTACCTATGGTGGCCTGAGGTTACCTATGGTGGGCTGAGGTTACCTATGGTGGCCTGAGGTTACCTATGGTGGGCTGAGGTTACCTATGGTGGACTGAGGTTACCTATGGTGGGCTGTTACCTATGGTGGGCTGAGGTTACCTATGGTGGCCTGAGGTTACCTATGATGGGCTTACGTTACCTATGGTGGGCTGAGGTTACCTATGGTGGGCTGAGGTTACCTATGGTGGCCTGAGGTTACCTATGGCGGGCTGAGGTTACTTATGGTGGGCTGAGGTTAGCTATGGTGGCCTGAGGTTACCTATGGTGGGCTGAGGTTACCTATGGTGGACTGAGGTTACCTATGGTGGCCTGAGGTTACCTATGGTGGGCTGAGGTTACCTATGGTGGCCTGAGGTTGCCTATGGTGGGCTGAGGTTACCTATGGTGGGCTGAGGTTACCTATGGTGGGCTGAGGTTACCTATGGTGGGCTTAGGTTACCTATGGTGGCCTGAGGTTACCTATGGTGGGCTGAGGTTACCTATGGTGGCCTGAGGTTACCTATGGTGGGCTGAGGTTACCTATGGTGGGCTGAGGTTACCTATGGTGGCCTGAGGTTAACTATGGTGGGCTGAGGTTACCTATGGTGGGCTGAGGTTACCTATGGTTTGCTGAGGTTACCTATGGTGGCCTGAGGTTACCTATGGTGGCCTGAGGTTACCTATGGTGGGCTGAGGTTACCTATGGTGGGCTGAGGTTACCTATGGTGGACTGAGGTTACCTATGGTGGGCTGAGGTTACCTATGGTAGGCTGAGGTTACCTATGGTGGCCTGAGGTTACCTATGGTGGCCTGAGGTTACCTATGGTGGCCTGAGGTTACCTATGGTGGGCTGTTACCTATGGTGGGCTGAGGTTACCTATGGTGGGCTGAGGTTACCTATGGTGGGCTGAGGTTACCTATGGTGGGCTGAGGTTACCTATGGTGGGCTGAGGTTACCTATGGTGGCCTGAGGTTACCTATGGTGGCCTGAGGTTACCTATGGTGGGCTGTTACCTATGGTGGGCTGAGGTTACCTATGGTGGGCTGAGGTTACCTATGGTGGGCTGAGGTTACCTATGGTGGGCTGAGGTTACCTATGGTGGGCTGAGGTTACCTATGGTGGGCTTAGGTTACCTATGGTGGGCTGAGGTTACATATGGTGGGCTGAGGTTACCTACGGTGGCCTGAGGTTACCTATGGTGGGCTGAGGTTACCTATGGTGGCCTGAGGTTACCTATGGTGGCCTGAGGGTATCTATGGTGGGCTGAGGTTACCTATGGTGGGCTGAGGTTACCTATGGTGGCCTGAGGTTACCTATGGTGGGCTGAGGTTACCTATGGTGGCCTGAGGTTACCTATGGTGGGTTGAGGTTACCTATGGTGGGCTGAGGTTACCTGTGGTGGCCTGAGGTTACCTATGGTGGGCTGAGGTTACCTATGGTGGGCTGAGGTTACCTATGGTGGGCTGAGGTTACCTATGGTGGGCTGAGCTTACCTATTGTGGCATGAGGTTACCTATGGTGGCCTGAGGTTGCCTATGGTGGCCTGAGGGTACCTATGGTGGGCTGAGGTTACCTATGGTGGGCTGAGGTTGCCTATGGTGGGCTGAGGTTACCTATGGTGGGCTGAGGTTACCTATGGTGGGCAGAGGTTACCTATGGTGGGCTGAGGTTACCTATGGTGTGGCTGAGGTTACCTATGTTACCTATGGTGGCCTGAGATTGCCTATGGTGGCCTGAGGTTACCTATGGTGGGCTTAGGTTACCTATGGTGGGCTGAGGTTACCTATGGTGGGCTGAGGTTACCTATGGTGGCCTGAGGTTACCTATGGCGGGCTGAGGTTACCTATGGTGGGCTGAGGTTAGCTATGGTGGCCTGAGGTTACCTATGGTGGGCTGTTACCTATGGTGGGCTGAGGTTACCTATGGTGGTGAGGCTGATGGTGGGCTGATGGTGGGCTGAGGTTACCTATGGTGGCCTGAGGTTACCTATGGTGGGCTTAGGTTACCTATGGTGGGCTGAGGTTACCTAGGTGGGCTGAGGTTACCTATGGTGGGCTGAGGTTACCTATGGTGGGCCTATGGTGGGCTGAGGTTACCTATGGTGGCCTGAGGTTACCTATGGTGGCCTGAGGTTACCTATGGTGGGCTGAGGTTACCTTTGGTGGGCTGAGGTTACCTATGGTGGCCTGAGGTTACCTATGGTGGCTGAGGTTACCTATGGTGGCCTGAGGTTACTATGGTGGGTTGAGGTTACCTATGGTGGCCTGAGGTTACCTATGGTGGCCTGAGGTTACCTATGGTGGCCTGAGGTTACCTATGGTGGGCTTAGGTTACCTATGGTGGGCTGAGGTTACCTATGGTGGGCTGAGGTTATCTATGGTGGGCTGAGGTTACCTATGGTGGCCTGAGGTTACCTATGGTGGGCTGAGGTTACCTATGGTGGGCTGAGGTTACCTATGGTGGCCTGAGGTTACCTATGGTGGGCTGAGGTTACCTATGGTGGGCTGATGGTGGGCTGAGGTTACCTATGGTGGCCTGAGGTTACCTATGTGGGTTACCTATGGTGGGCTGAGGTTACCTATGGTGGGCTGAGGTTACCTATGGTGGCCTGAGGTTACTGAGGTTACTATGGTGGGCTGAGGTTACCTATGGTGGCCTGAGGTTACCTATGGTGGGCTGAGGTTACCTATGGTGGACTGAGGTTACCTATGGTGTCCTGAGGTTACCTATGGTGGGCTGAGCTTACCTAAGGTGGGAGGTTGCCCTGAGGTTACCTATGGTGGGCTGAGGTTACCTATGGTGGGCTGAGGTTACCTGAGGTTACCTATGGTGGCCTGAGGTTACCTATGGTGGGCTGAGGTTACCTATGGTGGCCTGAGGTTACCTATGGTGGGCTGAGGTTACCTATGGTGGGCTGAGGTTACCTATGGTGGGCTGAGGTTACCTATGGTGGGCTGAGGTTACCTATGGTGGGCTGAGGTTACGTATGGTGAGGTTACCTATGGTGGGCTGAGGTTACCTATGGTGGGCTGAGGTTACCTATGGTGGGCTGAGGTTACCTATGGTGGGCTGAGGTTACCTATGGTGGGCTGAGGTTACCTATGGTGGGCTGAGGTTACCTATGGTGGCCTGAGGTTACCTATGGTGGGCTGAGGTTACCTATGGTGGGCTGAGGTTACCTATGGTGGGCTGAGGTTACCTATGGTGGGCTGAGGTTACCTATGGTGGGCTGAGGTTACCTATGGTGGGCTGAGGTTACCTATGGTGGGCTGAGGTTACCTATGGTGGGCTGAGGTTACCTATGGTGACCTGAGGTTACCTATGGTGGGCTGAGGTTACCTATGGTGGCTTCAGGATACCTATGGTGGGCTGAGTTTACCTATGGTGGGCTCAGGTTACATATGGTGGGCTCAGGTTACCTATGGTGGGCTGAGGTTACCTATGGTGGGCTTAGGTTACCTATGGTGGGCTGAGGTTACCTATGGTGGGCTGAGGTTACCTATGGTGGGCTGAGGTTACCTAGGGTGGGCTGAGGTTACCTATGATGGGCTGAGGTTACCTATGGTGGCCTGAGGGTACCTATGGTGTGCTGAGGTTACCTATGGTGGGCTGAGGTTACCTATGGTGGGCTGAGGTTACCTATGGTGGGCTGAGGTTACCTATGGTGGGCTGAGGTTACCTATGGTGGGCTGAGGTTACCTATGGTGGCCTGAGGTTACCTATGGTGGCCTGAGGTTACCTATGGTGGGATGAGGTTACCTATGGTGGGCTGAGGTTACCTATGGTGGGCTGAGGTTACCTATGGTGGGCTGAGGTTACCTATGGTGGCCTGAGGTTACCTATGGTGGCCTGAGGTTACCTTTGGTGGGCTGAGGTTACCTATGGTGGGCTTATGTTACCTACGTTGGGCTGAGGTTACCTATGGTGGGCTGAGGTTACCTATGGTGGGCTGAGGTTACCTATGGTGGGCTGAGGTTACCTATGGTGGGCTGAGGTTACCTATGGTGGGCTGAGGTTACCTATGGTGGCCTGAGGTTACCTATGGTGGCCTGAGGTTACCTATGGTGGGCTGAGGTTACCTATGGTGGGCTGAGGTTACCTATGGTGGGCTGAGGTTACCTATGGTGGCCTGAGGTTACCTATGGTGGGCTGAGGTTACCTATGGTGGCCTGAGGTTACCTATGGTGGGCTGAGGTTACCTATGGTGGGCTTAGGTTAGGTATGGTGGCCTGAGGTTACCTATGGTGGGCTGAGGTTACCTATGGTGGCCTGAGGCTACCTATGGTGGGCTGAGGTTACCTATGGTGGCCTGAGGTTACCTATGGTGGGCTGAGGTTACCTATGGTGGGCTGAGGTTAGGTATGGTGGCCTGAGGTTACCTATGGTGGGCTGAGGTTACCTATGGTGGGCTGAGATTACCTATGGTGGCCTGAGGTTACCTATGGTGGGCTGAGGTTACCTATGGTGGCCTGAGGTTACCTATGGTGGGCTGAGGTTACCTATGGTGGGCTGAGGTTACCTATGGTGGCCTGAGGTTACCTATGGTGGGCTGAGGTTACCTATGGTGGGCTGAGGTTACTTATGGTGGGCTGAGGTTACCTATGGTGGGTTGAGGTTACCTATGGTGGCCTGAGGTTACCTATGGTGGCCTGAGGTTACCTATGGTGGCCTGAGGTTACCTATGGTGGGCTTAGGTTACCTATGGTGGGCTGAGGTTACCTATGGTGGGCTGAGGTTATCTATGGTGGGCTGAGGTTACCTATGGTGGCCTGAGGTTACCTATGGTGGGCTGAGGTTACCTATGGTGGCCTGAGGTTACCTATGGTGGGCAGAGGTTACCTATGGTGGGCTGAGGTTACCTATGGTGGGCTGAGGTTACCTATGGTGGCCTGAGGTTACCTATGGTGGGCTCAGGTTACCTATGGTGGCCTGAGGTTACCTATGGTGGGCTGAGGTTACCTATGGTGGGCTGAGGTTACCTATGGTGGCCTGAGGTTACCTATGGTGGGCTTAGGTTACCTATGGTGGGCTGAGGTTACCTATGGTGGGCTGAGGTTACCTATGGTGGGCTGAGGTTACCTATGGTGGGCTGAGGTTACCTATGGTGGGCTGAGGTTACGTATGGTGGCCTGAGATTACGTATGGCTGAGGTTACCTATGATGGGCTGAGGTTGCCTATGGTGGGCTGAGGTTACCTATGGTGGGCTGAGGTTACCTATGGTGGGCTGAGGTTACCTATGGTGGGCTGAGGTTACCTATGGTGGGCTGAGGTTACCTATGGTGGGCTGAGGGTGGATTGTGGTGAGCGAATGTTGGCTATAGTGAGCTGTGAATTGAAACTGATTTTGGTGAGCTCTTCCAAGTGAGTGGTGTTGAGCTGCTGTGAGCTGAGATGTACTGAGGTTGACCGTGCTGAGCAGCGACTGGTTGTGTTGATCTATGATGCGGCTTGGTGTGCTAGGAACTCTATATACACTTGGTATTACTACGCGGAAGTGAATGAGTAACATGTTGTGATCACACTGTTGTTATAGTGGCACACTTGACTCTCTGCACACCTGCTTATCTACACACCTGCCTCTCTGCACATCTGCCTCTCTGCACACCTGCCTCTCAGTACACTTGCCTCTACACATATCTGCTTACAGATACCTCTCTCTCCACGTATACCTGCATCCTTGAATAATCAGCGCCATTCTTCTCTCTGGTTGCCACCCATTGCGTCGCAACCTGCTGCTGGTGTTGGTGTAGTGTTGCAAAGACGGAGACCAGATTATACCATCATTACCTCATGACTAAATCAGTCACCGTTGGATAGGGAGTCAGCGTATATTCATACAAGCTTTTGCGACTGTATATGAGTATGTGTACACATATATATATATGTCGTGCCGAATAGGTAAAACTTGCGATTTTGGCTTAAATAGCAACGCTCTCCTTGCCGAATAAGGCAAGCCAAAATTTGCTTATGCAATAATTTCGTAAAATTCATTCTGAACGTAAAGAAAAAAAATATATTTCATTGTTTTTGCTTATTATTAAATTATTGTAAACTTATCTAAATATAATTAGTTGGATTAGCCTAAATTAAATTGCGCTTGTTATAATAAGGTTAGGTAAGTTTTCTTTTGGTACAAAATTATTAATTTTTACATTAACATAAATGAAAAATGTATATATATGTATATATATATATATATATATATATATATATATATATATATATATATATATATATATATATATATATATATATATATATATATATATATATATATATATATCTTTAAACGTATTAGAGAAAATTTTAGAAAGGACTTAATTTTAAATGAGTTTTTCCTAACTAACCAGTTTTACCTATTCGGCACGACATATATATATATATATATATATATATATATATATATATATATATATATATATATATATATATATATATATATATATATATATATATATATATATATATATATATATATATATATATATATATATATTTATACCCCTCCTGAAGGAGGGGTGTTAATGTTGCAGTTTAAAAACTGTAGTGTAAAGCACCCTTCTGGCAAGACAGTGATGGAGTGAATGATGGTGAAAGTTTTTCTTTTTCGGGCCACCCTACCTTGGTGGGAATCGGCCAGTGTGATAATAAAAAAAATAAATATATATATACAAGTCTTCACACAAGACTCTGCCTCCATCATGACGAACTAGGAGACCTAGTTCTTGTTCCTTCAATGTCCCTCGTAAACACAACTTTCTGGTGGGTCTTTAAGCACTGCCCAGGGCAGAAGAATAACTTAAAAGAGCAACGCTTCTCACCTCCCCCTCCTGTCTTGTGGGTGAACCAAGGCGTCGTTTTCTTCAGTGTCAGGTACACTAATTAATGATGATAAATACATGTCCTTGCTGCCTCGGTCTGCTGTTGTTGGAACCTGTGTCCGTGATTCTTTCTGGGGAGTGATTGTTTGAGAGTAGGTCTTGTTGTTTTATTTGTGGTTGTGTTCGTAAGGTTGTCTCTGGCTGAGTGTTCGTAATCTAGTATGTAGTTGAAGGTTTGTAGCCCGTGGTGTCATGGATCAGCTCAGCTCTTGACATGGATAATGGTGTGGGTCGTGGCGGAAGGTCTTTGTATTCTTTATTCTGTGATCCGTAGGCGTCGTCAGTGTGCTACATGTCAAGTGTCCGCTGTTCGTGGCAAACGACCGGTGTCCGTGATGTGCCGCTGTGGTATGTGACGTCCGTCCGTTGGCCTCGAAGTTGGCCTGGTGGACCCAAGGTCAGGCTTGGCAGGGCAGAGGGACCGGGAGGGGAGGGCGATGAGCGGGAAGAACATCCAAGAGGAAGGGCGGGAAACTCCGGAAATGCCGTACTACGGGAGGTGTCGGAGACGTGATATCCCGGCCGGTAACCCAGACCACGACACCTCAGCTTCAGTTCCAGTGAACCCACACGTCCGGCACCTTAACGAACCCTCCGCCGGGTCACACTCGCTAGTGAGGGCAGCGTCCTGAATACAGCCGAAAGAGGGGTGCGAGTTGGTTCCGTAATAGAGTAAGAGGGTTGTGCACCACCCTGTACTCATGTTGGCAGCGGCACCACTCATGGCACCGGTGCCAAGCTTGGGGGGAGTAGCGGCTTCGTTCATCAACAAACGTGGCGTCATTTCCGTGTGTAAAGATTGGCGCCACACACTCACATTTTCTTTCAGACCCTCGGCGGCTTAATATGCCAATTTAAATTCCCTGCTGGGCGCCAGTCTATATTCATACAATTTCTGGCTTCTACAGTGCTGTTTCCTCACCGAAACTCGCTTATATCATGAATTTTGACAAAAAAATTGTGAAACATTTTGACACACTAGAGTAAACCTGAACCTCTTATTTCTTAGTAGTACGAGAGAGAATTTTTTTTGGTGGTCTCCATCCTCGTCATTGGTGGTGCAATCTTCCTATATATAGGTGTTACACGACCACACTGGCAGATCCTCATGATAATCCCTCAACTTTTACACCACTGGTAAATTACACTGTCTCATACGACTCATCTATACTCCTTACGTAGCTTCTTATTCATCTTATATGTGTTCTCTGTCGCCATCTTTGACAATCATCGGTGAGAGGTTTTAATTAAGAAAAAGTAGTTAAATTATGGGAAAACGGGTAAAACTTTCTTCACCGATGTTTAAAATGGTGCAATTTAGCTTATCATTAATAGAGATAGGATGGTCACTGACGCTGCATTGTCAACTCAGTCGCTTGTTTCTAAGTTACTGGTATTAATGGACGGTCTCTTTGAGACCAGATGATATACCACAAGTTTATAATCTAGCAAGAAGGGAGAGCGGCCTCACAACACCTTTTAAGATTTATTACTGCCAGGTTTTCTGTTGACAACTAAAAAACAAGTAAATATTTATGGAAGCGAATAAGAAGCAAAAAAAAAAATGAGTACAAGAAATGAGGTGGAGAGTATGTATTAGTAGAATATATTTAGTCCGTTAATATTACCCTGGGTTGAGCTCTGGCTCTGGACCAGCAATATAAACTAACGCAAGGTTTGCTTCCACTAATTGCACTTATAATTCCTTCTCTTTTCTTCCCTGAGTCTATATTTGTTTAACATCCCTGTAATTAATTCATTTTAGCTTTCGTCTGTACAGTTCACATGCGCTGGAGGTGCATATAAACGACATAGTGTAGCAAATTTAGCAACTTTTGGGACTCTTAACAAACATTTAGAAACCCTATGCACATATGTCAGAACTACCAAAGAGTATGCAGCGCATGCCTGGAACCACACCTAGTAAGATATATTAGGAAACTAGAGACGATCCAGAGATTAACATTACGTCCCAAAGTTGTGAGAGCTGATGTACGAAATACCTTCTGACACACACGGACACATTCACAAGATTCTGGACTCATCCACACGCGGAAGTACATGGCTTCTTCCGAAAGGAAGATGCCACGATGTTCCAAGGACTCAACGGAGGACAAGAATTTGGAAATGTGGGGCACAGTTCTGGTGAAGAAGCTGAGAAACGAGAGACCACTCATTGGACTCCCTAGGCTCACGGAACAGCCATACAAGTGAAATCAGCCTAGCCAATGAGGTAGGTATGGATACCATCCATACCACAGAAATACTGTATGGAAAAGGTTGGCAAGAAATAGGAACTTGAAAGTCCGAGGGGAGGTACAGCGTTTCCTTGCAGACCAGTCAATCCACAGTAACAAAATCATTCAGAAAGCTGAGGGGCTCCGAACCAAGAAGAACGGCAACTTACCTACGAGGCGGGTCTTGATCCAGCATATAGGACCTATCCCAGCTCAATTGGATCTCGGTTGCTGGGGAAAATACTAGATTAGGATGTACAACCCAAGGTAAGTTTTCTAAGATTCTTTTGGTGCAAAATTAAAATTTTTTACATTAACATTAATGAAAAAAATATATCTTTAAGCGTATAAGAGAAAATTTTACAAAGGACTTAATTTTAAATGAGTTCTTGCTGATTGACCAGTTTTACATATTCGGCACGACACACACACACACACACACACACACACACACACATATATATATATATATATATATATATATATATATATATATATATATATATATATATATATATATATATATATATATATATATATACCCGCCTCGGTGGGAGACGACCGACTTGTTGAATATATATATATATATATATATATATATATATATATATATATATATATATATATATATATATATATATATTAATAACAACACTGCGACTAGCCGGGGACCGAACCCATGTCGTTTTGGCCCGCCTCAGGGTAAGCGAAAATCACACGACGCTTTAACCCACAGGACCACCAAACCCTACATCACGCACCCAGCAGAGTTAGGTGTTTTACCGTGATCCGCTCACAGTAAGACGGGCCAAAACGACATGGGTTCGAGTCCTCGGCTAGTCGCAGTGTTGTTATTGATTAAATACCACTCGTCCGTGGTTACAATAATAAATATACTGCTCGTGGAGGCTAGTACACCAAACGGGAGTAGAATGAAATTACTTCAGAGGCACCCACACCACCGTATGTCCTCAGATAACGGTAAAACACCTAGCTCTGCTGGATGCGTGATTCTTGTAGGATTTGGTGGTCCTGTTGGTTAGAACGTCATGTGATTTTCGCTCACCATGAGGCAGGCCAAAACGACATGGGTTCGAGTCCTCGGCTAGTCGCTGTGTTGTTATTGATTAAATACCACTTGTTCGTTGTTACAATAATATATATATGTGTGTGTGTGTGTGTGTGTGTGTGTGTGTGTGTGTGTGTGTGTGTGTGTGTGTGTGTGTGTGTGTGTGTGTGTGTGTGTGTGTGTGTGTGTGTGTGGAAAGAGGTTCGGTAATAAGTAATACATATTTTATGAAAAAGAGGATAAATAAGTATACAAGGTATGACAGCACATAATGAAAGTAGTTTGTTAGATTATGTATTGGTGGATAAAAGGTTGATGGGTAGGCTCCAGGATGTACATGTTTATAGAGGGGCAACTGATATACTGGATTATTATTTAGTTGTAGCTACAGTTAGAGTAAGAGGTAGATGGGACAAGAGGAACATGGCAACAGTAAGTAAGAGAGAGGTGAAGGTGTATAAACTAACGGAGGAGGAAGTTAGGGTGAGATATAAACAACTACTGGCAGAAAGGTGGGATAGTTCAAGTATGAAAAAAAATTTGGAGTGAGAAAAACAAGTTAAGAAAGCTTAAGGAAAGAATGGATTTGTCAGTTAAAAACAGAGTAGGGGAGTTAGTTGATGGGGAGCTGGAGGTATTGGGTAGATGGCGGGAATGTTTTGAGGAACTTTTAAATGTCGATGAAGAAAGGGAGGCGGTAATTTCTTGCACTGGCCAGGGAGGTATAACATCTTTTAGGAGTGAAGAAGAGCAGGATGTGAGTGTGGGGGAGGTGCGTGAGGTATTACGTAGAATGAAAGGGGGTAAAGCAGCTGGAACTTTCGGGATCATGACAGAAATGTTAAAAGCAGGGGAGGATATAGTGTTGGAGTGGTTGGTATTTTTTTTTATTAAATGTATGAAAGAAGGGAAGGTACCTAGGGATTGGCAAAGAGCATGTATAGTCCCTTTATATAAAGGGAAGGGGGACAAAAGATATTGTAAAAATTGTAGGAAAATAAGTTTACTGAGTATACCAGGAAAAGTGTACGGTAGGGTTATTGAAAAAATTAGAGGTAGGACAGAGCAGATGAGTAAGGAGGTTTTAGAGTGGGTAGGGGATGTGTAGATCAAGTGTTTACATTGAAGCATATATGTGAGCAGTATTTAGATAAAGGTAGGGAAGTTTTTATTGTATCTATGGATTTAGAAAAGGTATATGATACACTGGATAGGGGAGCAACGTGGCAGATGTTGCAAGTGTATGGAATAGGTGGTAAGTTACTAAATGCTGTAAAGAGTTTTTATGAGGATAGTGAGGCTCAGGTTAGGGTGTGTAGAAGAGAGGGAGACTACTTCCCAGTAAAAGTAGGTCTTAGACAGGGATGTGTAATGTCAACATGGTTGTTTAATATATTTATAGATGGGGTTGTAAAAGAAGTAAATGCTAGGATGTTGGAGAGAGAGGTGGGATTAAAATAATGGAAATCAAATATAAAATGGTAGTTGACACAGTTACTTTTTGCTAATGATACTGTGCTTATGAGAGATTCTAAAGAAAAGTTGCAAAGGTTAGTGGACGAGTTTGGGAGTATGTGTAACGGTAGAAAGTTGAATGTGAACCTAGATAAGAGTAAGGTGATGAGGCTATCAAATGATTTAGATAAAGAAAAACTGGGTATCACATTGGAGAGGAGGAGTATGGAAGAAGTGAATGTTTTCAGTTATTTGAGAGTTGACTTGTCAGCTGATGGGTTTATGAAGGATGAGGTTAAACATGGAACTGATGAAGGAAAAAAATGTGAGTGATACATTGAGTTATCTGTGTAGACAAAAAACGTTATCCATGGAGGCAGAGAAGGGAATGTACGAAAGTATAGCACTACCAACACTCTTGAAGCTTGGGTTGCAAATGCTGCAGCGAGGAGGAGGTTGGAGGCAGTGGAGATGTCCTGTCTAAGGGCAATGTGTGGTGTAAATATTATGCAGAGAATTCGGAGTGTGGAAATTAGGAGGTGTGGAGTTACTAAAAGTATAAGTCAGAGGACTGAAGAGGGGTTGTTGAGGTGGTTTGGTCATTTAGAGAGAATGGATCAAAGTAAAATGACTTGGAGAGCGTATAAATCTGTAGGGGAAGGAAGACGGGGTAGGGGTCGTCCTCGAAAAGGTTGGAGGGACGGGGTAAAGGATGTTTTGTGGGCGAGGGGCTTTGACTTACAGCATGCATGTGTGAGCGTGTTAGATAGGAGTGAATGGAGACGAATGGTTTTTGGGACCTGACAAGCTGTTGGAGTGTGAGCAGGGTAATATTTAGTGAAGGGATTCAGGAAAACCTGTTATTTTTATATAGCCGGACTTGAGTCCTGGAAATGGGAAGTACAATGCCTGCACTTAAAAGGAGAGGTTTGGGATATTGGCAGTTTGGAGGGATATGTTATATATGCTTCTAAATTGTTGTATCTGGGCGCCTCTGCAAAGACATTGATTATGTGTGAGTGAGGTGTGAAAGTGTTGAATGATGATGAAAGTATTTTCTTTTAGGGGATTTTCTTTCTATTTGAGTCACCCTGCCTCGGTAGGAGACGGCCGACTTGTTGATATATACATACATATATATATATATATATATATATATATATATATATATATATATATATATATATATATATATATATATATATATATATATATATTTCTATCCCCATGTGGCTTGTTCTACACTGTTATATATAAGTTTACTTTAATTCCTACTTTAGGGATTAAAATATAATTGATTGTTGATGTACAGGTAAATTTCAGCCTAAATTACCCATGTACAATAGAAAGGCTTTAAACAAACCAACTTAACTGCCTTGAGGTGCAGGAGTCAGGAACTACTCAATATACCGGTGACTAAGAGCGTGGCTTGCTACTGCGGCCAAAACGAGGAAGTGAAGCGGGTAGGTGAGGTAGAGTGATTCACCTGGGAGAACCAGTGGGAACTGCAACTGGATTTTGATTCTGTAACATTTCTACGACTGCAGTTTCTCTAGCTGTGTTGTAGAGGTCTGAGCTTCGCTCAGACCTCTGCAACACAGACCTCTACAACACAGTTGTCCTCAAGGATTTGTTATGTTATGGACAAGGTAGATTATAATGGAAAAATAACACATTATTAGAAGACACCGTAACTGACGTGCCCCAGAGTAAGCTAGTGAGACAAGGTTTAGTCAAATGACCGAGGGCCCCACTGAGACTGTCATAGTGACTCGAGACCCACGTCAGGAAAAGTGTTCCCATTCCTCCCGACAAACCAAATATCACCACCACCATGGAGATTATTGTTAGGGCAAGACAGGAGAGGAGATTAAACATGAAACACCAACCTTTAACTACCAGGGATAAATTTAACCGCTAAAAAACAAGCTGCCTCCGCTAAGAGATTCTCATATTTTTTTAATAATTTATTTTTATTTTCTGGAACATATCATTCATATATTAGGAGAAGAATCATTACCAAAACCTTGAATAGATTTCAATTTCCAAGGCGGTCTGAATCATTATATTTTCACAGACTTAAACGATAAGAGGAACATTTGCACAGCGTTTGTGTGTTGTTTATGTTGGCTGGCAAGAAACAGCATCACGCAGGGTCGCCTCTTCTTATTTATCCTCGTCTCATAACATATCTTCTTATTTTGATAGACGATAGTTTAACTAATATTTAGGTGTGATATATTTGTGGTGTGATATATTTGTATTGTATACCCACTGCCTTAAAAAAAACTAAATTTTCTAACTCCTAGAGTGAAAAATATTATTAGAATGATTTACATATGATGATTAACATTTAGTCATGAACATACATAAATACTACTAGTCCATGCTAGGCTGGTCTAACTCACACCTTCCCACACCAACTCACCGTCCAACATATAATGAAAGCTACCCAAAGTTCCTGACGAACTTCACCTTGCATTTAAGATGTATTTCCCAAGTGTATATACTCCAAATTATTTTTAATTTTATTAGTCCCGGGATTCCTTAAACCAAGCACAAGTTTTAAACTATATTGCGATCTAAAAATTTTGGGTGACGGCGTTCCTCGAGGGTAGTGCAGTTTTTGTCTATAATACGCTCAGTGGCTCATCATTTTACAGCTATTTTTAAAATTATTTACAACTTAACCTGATCGGTTTTGTTATAAAAATTCAGCCAGTCGAACCCTGTCTTATTATGTGTTTGAAACAACGTTAAGTGACACCTGCCTCCCATCACGCAGGTGATGGGTTAGTACTCGACCACATCTGCCTCCCATCACGCAGGTGATGGGTTAGTACTCGACCACACCTGCCTCCCATCACGCAGGTGATGGGTTAGTACTCGACCACACCTGCCTCCCATCACGCAGGTGATGGGTTAGTACTCGACCACACCTGCCTCCCATCACGCAGGTGATGGGTTAGTACTCGACCACACCTGCCTCCCATCACGCAGGTGATGGGTTAGTACTCGACCACACCTGCCTCCCATCACGCAGGTGATGGGTTAGTACTCGACCACACCTGCCTCCCATCACGCAGGTGATGGGTTAGTACTCGACCACACCTGCCTCCCATCACGCAGGTGATGGGTTAGTACTCGACCACACCTGCCTCCCATCACGCAGGTGATGGGTTAGTACTCGACCACACCTGCCTCCCATCACGCAGGTGATGGGTTAGTACTCGACCACACCTGCCTCCCATCACGCAGGTGATGGGTTAGTACTCGACCACACCTGCCTCCCATCACGCAGGTGATGGGTTAGTACTCGACCACACCTGCCTCCCATCACGCAGGTGATGGGTTAGTACTCGACCACACCTGCCTCCCATCACGCAGGTGATGGGTTAGTACTCGACCACACCTGCCTCCCATCACGCAGGTGATGGGTTAGTACTCGACCACACCTGCCTCCCATCACGCAGGTGATGGGTTAGTACTCGACCACACCTGCCTCCCATCACGCTCGCAGGTGATGGGTTAGTACTCGACCACACCTGCCTCCCATCACGCAGGTGATGGGTTAGTACTCGACCACACCTGCCTCCCATCACGCAGGTGATGGGTTAGTTCTCGACCACACCTGCCTCCCATCACGCAGGTGCTAGGTTAATACTCGAAAACACCTGCTTCCCATCACGCAGGTGATGGGTTAGTACTCGACCACACCTGCCTCCCATCACGCAGGTGATGGGTTAGTACTCGACCACACCTGCCTCCCATCACGCAGGTGATGGGTTAGTACTCGACCACACCTGCCTCCCATCACGCAGGTGATGGGTTAGTACTCGACCACACCTGCCTCCCATCACGCAGGTGATGGGTTAGTACTCGACCACGCCTCCCATCACGCAGGTGATGGGTTAGTACTCGACCACACCTGCCTCCCATCACGCAGGTGATGGGTTAGTACTCGACCACACCTGCCTCCCATCACGCAGGTGATGGGTTAGTACTCGACCACACCTGCCTCCCATCACGCAGGTGATGGGTTAGTACTCGACCACACCTGCCTCCCATCACGCAGGTGATGGGTTAGTACTCGACCACACCTGCCTCCCATCACGCAGGTGATGGGTTAGTACTCGTACTCGACCACACCTGCCTCCCATCACCTCGCCTCCCATCACGCAGGTGATGGGTTAGTACTCGACCACACCATCACGCAGGTGATGGGTTAGTACTCGACCACACCTGCCTCCCATCACGCAGGTGATGGGTTAGTACTCGACCACACCTGCCACCCATCACGCAGGTGATGGGTTAGTACTCGACCACACCTACCACCCATCACGCAGGTGATGGGTTAGTACTCGACCACACCTGCCTCCCATCACGCAGGTGATGGGTTAGTACTCGACATCACAGGTGACCTGACCACACCCTCCCATCACGCAGGTGATGGGTTAGTACTCGACCACACCTGCCTCCCATCACGCAGGTGATGGGTTAGTACTCGACCACACCTGCCTCCCATCACGCAGGTGATGGGTTAGTACTCGACCACACCTGCCTCCCATCGCGCAGTTGATGGGTTAGTACTCGACCACACCTGCCTCCCATCGCGCAGGTGATGGGTTAGTACTCGACCACACCTGCCTCCCATCACGCAGGTGATGGGTTAGTACTCGACCACATCTGTCTCCCATCACGCAGGTGATGGGTTAGTACTCGACCACACCTGTCTCCCATCAGGCAGGTGCTGGGTTGTGAGTCCAGTACACCTGCCTCCCATGAAGCAGCTTCTGGGTTAGGAGTCGACAACACCTGCCTCCCATCACGCAGGTGATGGGTTAGGAGTCGACAACACCTGCCTCCCATCACGCAGGTGATGGGTTAGTACTCGACCACACCTGCCTCCCATCATGCAGGTGATGGGTTGTGAGTCAAGTACAGCTGCCTCCCATGAAGCAGCTTCTGGGTTAGGAGTCGACCACACATGCCTCTCATCACGCAGGTGATGGGTTGTGAGTCCAGTACAGCTGCCTCCCATGAAGCAGCTTCTGGGTTAGGAGTCGACCACACCTGCCTCCCATGAAGCAGGTGCTGGGTTGGGAGTCGACCACACCTGCCTCCCATGACGCAGGTGCTGGGTTGGTAGTCGACTACACCTGCCTCCCATGATGCAGGTGCTGGGTTGGTAGTCGACTACACCTGCCTCCCATGAAGCAGGTGCTGGGTTGGTAGTCGACTACACCTGCCTCCCATGATGCAGGTGCTGGGTTGGTAGTCGACTACACCTGCCTCCCATGAAGCAGGTGCTGGGTTGAGACTCTAGTACACCTGCCTCCCATGACGCAGGTGCTGGGTTGGGACTCTAGTACACCTGCCTCCCATGACGCAGGTGCTGGGTTGGGACTCTAGTATACCTGCCTCCCATGACGCAGGTTCTGGGTTGGGAGTCGACCACACCTGCCTCCCATGAATCAGATGTTGAGTTGGGAGTCGACTACACCTCCCTCCTCTCAGGCTCATGTGGGAAAGATATGTATATATATATATATATATATATATATATATATATATATATATATATATATATATATATATATATATATATATATATGGCAAGCTCTTAGCATGGGACTATACCGGCGTGTCCACACTGGCTGACACCTATATCCATCACAGTGTGGGGCGACAGGGAGGAGCTGCTGACCACAGGGAGGAGTACAAGATCAGCAAGTACAGGGACATAAGCCAACAGTATCAATTTGTCCCAGTGGGATCAGAGACCTTGGGATCATGGGGAAAAAATGCCACACGTTTCCTTAAAGAATTGGGTTCCAGACTCATCGACACCACCAGGGACCCAAGGGCAGCCACTTTCATGTTCCAGTGCCTCAGCGTGGCCATCCAGAGGGGAAATGCTTGCTGCATACTTGGCTCGCCTCCAGCCTCGGAGGAGCTGGAGGAAATTCATGATCTTTAATACATTGTACCATTGTATTCATGTTTGTGTTTTTCTGCAAATGTATTCTGTTTATCAATAAATGTTCACATAGAATATAAAATATAGGGGGTGGTAGGAGAAGAAAATATTCATACAACTCCGGGGAGAACCTTGAGTTTTCCCTGAGGTACGTTTATTGTCTTCTCTGAGGATGAGGGTCCCAAGTCCAGCATAGAGGTGGTACCTCCCTATATCTGTACCTCTAATTGAAATCATCGGCAGATTCTTCTACGTCAGTAGTGGAAATATAAAAACTTTCCTTTTTTTTTTTTTGCTCTTGGTAGATTACATCACTGAAGTGCACGAGTGTTGCTGTCTGAAGGAGGAATGGAGGTTGTATTAGCCCATGATAGTCTGAGATGTAGACCGCGGCGACCACGACAGCCTCAGTACCGGGGATCTTCAGCAAGAGTTGGTCTGACACATGGGTACTTTGAGTAGCTTGATGTGACGGTCATGTGACCAGCTGAACTTAGTAGTGTGCCAGGCTCTACTCTGGCTACACTCACACAGTACTCTTGCTGCACTCACACAGTACTCTTGCTACACTCACACAGTACTCTTGCTGCACTCACACAGTACTCTCGCTACACTCACACAGTACTCTTGCTACACTCACACAGTACTCTTGCTACACTCACACAGTACTCTCACACAGTACCCTTGCTACACTCACACAGTACTCTTGCTACACTCACACAGTACTCTCGCTACACTCACACAGTACTCTTGCTACACTCACACAGTACTCTGGCTACACTCACACAGTACTCTCGCTACACTCACACAGTACTCTCGCTACACTCACACAGTATTCTCGCCACACTCACACAGAACTCTCGCTACACTCACACAGTACTCTGGCTACTCTCACACAGTATTCTCGCTACTCTCACACAGTACTCTCGCCACACTCACACGGTACTCTCGCTACACTCACACAGTACTTTGGCTACTCTCACAGTACTCTGGCTACACTCACACAGTATTCTCGCTACACACACACAGTACACACACAGTACACACACACAGTACACACTGTCTACAGCTGTCACCTCTACACTTCTCTCAGATCACCACCTTCGAAGATCAAAATGAATTTTTTTATGAGAGAGCCACAAAATTTGATTAACACAAGCCTATCCGATGTTATCCTGACGCCAAATGACTTCGAACAGGCGATAAATGACATGCCCATGCACTCTGCCCCAGGGCCAGACTCATGGAACTCCGTGTTCATCAAGAACTGCAAGAAGCCCCTATCACGAGCCTTTTCCATCCTATGGAAGGGAGCATGGACACGGGGGTCGTCCCACAGTTACTAAAAACAACAGACATAGCCCCACTCCACAAAGGGGGCAGTAAAGCAACAGCAAAGAACTACAGACCAATAGCATTAACATCACATATCATAAAAATCTTTGAAAGGGTCCTAAGAAGCAAGATCACCACCCATCTAGAAACCCATCAGTTACACAACCCAGGGCAACATGGGTTTAGAACAGGTCGCTCCTGTCTGTCTCAACTATTGGATCACTACGACAAGGTCCTAAATGCAGATGTAATATATACAGACTTTGCAAAAGCCTTCGACAAGTGTGACCATGGCGTAATAGCGCACAAAATGCGTGCTAAAGGAATAACAGGAAAAGTCGGTCGATGGATCTATAATTTCCTCATTAACAGAACACAGAGAGTAGTCGTCAACAGAGTAAAGTCCGAGGCAGCTACGGTGAAAAGCTCTGTTCCACAAGGCACAGTATTCGCTCCCATCTTGTTCCTCATCCTCATATCCGACATAGACAAGGATGTCAGCCACAGCACCGTGTCTTCATTTGCAGATGACACCCGAATCTGCATGACAGTGTCCTCCATTGCAGACACTGCAAGGTTCCAGGCGGACATCAACCATCAGTGGGCTGCAGAAAACAATATGAAGTTCAACGATGAGAAATTTCAATTACTCAGATATGGTAAACACGAGGAAATTAAATCTTCATCAGAGTACAAAACAAATTCTGGCCACAAAATAGAGCGAAACACCAACGTCAAAGAACTGGGAGTGATCATGTCGGAGGATCTCACCTTCAAGGACCATAACATTGTATCAATCGCATCTGCTAGAAAAATGACAGGATGGATAATGAGAACCTTCAAAACTAGGGAGGCCAAGCCCATGATGACACTCTTCAGGTCACTTGTTCTATCTAGGCTGGAATATTGCTGCACACTAACAGCACCTTTCAAGGCAGGTGAAATTGCTGACCTAGAAAATGTACAGAGAACCTTCACGGCGCGCATAACGGAGATAAAACACCTCAATTACTGGGAGCGCTTGAGGTTCCTAAACCTGTATTCCCTGGAACGCAGGCGGCAGATATACATGATTATATACACCTGGAAAATCCTAGAGGGACTAGTACCGAACTTGCACACGAAAATCACTCACTACGAAAGCAAAAGACTTGGCAGACGATGCAACATCCCCCCAATGAAAAGCAGGGGTGTCACTAGCACGTTAAGAGACTATACAATAAGTGACAGGGGCCCGAGCATACTTAAGGGGGATTACCAACAGACCCCTGGCAGCCTTCAAGCTGGCACTGGACAAGCACCTAAAGTCGGTTCCTGATCAGCCGGGCTGTGGATCGTACGTTGGTTTGCGTGCAGCCAGCAGTAACAGCCTGGTTGATCAGGCTCTGATCCACCAGGAGGCCTGGTCACAGACCGGGCCGCGGGGGCGTTGACCCCCGGAACTCTCTCCAGGTAAACTCCAGCAAAACTCCAGGTAAACTCCAGGTAAACTCCAGGTAAACTCCAGGTAAACTCCAGGTAAACTCCAGTCAAGTTTAAGGTCGCTTGACTTAATTAGTTTGAATTACCCCGCCCCTCGGGATTAAACCTGATTACCCATTATTTCTCAGAGTGCTGTATGACCCCAATGGGTTTAGCACTTACACATGCCGGTAAATGCTAAACCCAATATTTCTTTCCACGACCTATACGTGATATAGAGGTTACTTAAATCTATGGGGGTTTAAAGCCTATCTACTACACTAGGGTCATTAAGGCTGATTATTATCCGTTCACCTCAAGATATGTTAACTTTAATAATAAAACAAGAGATGAACTCTGTGTTTCGTTCCAGCAAAGTTTTAACAACACGACGCTTCGCTCAAGATCTTTAATAACAATGTTTCGCTCACGAGGAGCTTCATTATCAGTGAGTGAAACATTACCTTAACAGAGGTTTGTATTGCTCGAATTATCTTGGTTGCAAATTGTTAATGACTCTACGCTGTTATATCCTGGAATTGTTAATGATAGAAGCAAGTTAACAAGATGAACATCAAAATGGTATATAATACCGACAGGTTGTTAGGTAAGACACATATGCAACAGTTAGATCCTCAGATAGTTCCTGACTATGGAACTGAACTTCTCCAGGCCGAGGGACTGACAACCTCAAATTCTACGACTTTATGGGTGATGGACTGATTACATCGTCTTCACATCTCTACTGTTCCTGCCTACTTTCTGTATTCGACTGAAGAAGCCTACTGTGTAGGCGAAACGTTTCGGAATAAAGTTGTCTAACTGTTGCATATGTGTCTTACCTAACAAGTTAACAAGGTTAGTTTATATATGTACACACACACACACACACACACACACACACACACACACACACACACACACAAACACACACACACACACACACACACACACACACACACACACACACACACACACACACACACACAAACACACACACACACACACACACACACACACACACACACACACAAACACACACACACACACACACACACACACACACACACAAACACACACACACACACACACACACACACACACACACACACACACACACAAACACACACACACACACACACACACACACACACACACACACACACACACACACACACACAAACACACACACACACACACACACACACACACACACACACACACACACACACACACACACAAACACACACACACACACACACACACACACACACACACACACACACAAACACACACACACACACACACACACACACACACACACACACACACACACACACACACACAAACACACACACACACACACACACACACACACACACACACACACACACACACACACACAAACACACACACACACACACACACACACACACACACACACACACACACAAACACACACACACACACACACACACACACACACACACACACACACACACAAACACACACACACACACACACACACACACACACACACACACACACACACACACACACAAACACACACACACACACACACACACACACACACACACACACACACACACACACACAAACACACACACACACACACACACACACACACACACACACACACACAAACACACACACACACACACACACACACACACACACACACACACACAGATTAGAGAGACAAATGACAATTCAGACGTGACATCAGGAAATTCAGAGTCAGGCGCAGACAAGGGGATGGTAAGCAACAACGGAGACATGCCGTACAGGAAGGCCCTATCAGACCCACGTGGGGCCAGGGAAAAGACGACGAGCACACTGAGATCAAACGACAGGTCTGAAGACAATGATGGTAATTCAGAGTCAGGCGCAGACAAGGGGATGGTAAGCAACAACGGAGACATGCCGTACACGAAGGACCTATCAGACCCACGTGGGGCCAGGGAAAAGACGATGAGCACACTAAGATCAAGCGACAGGTCCGAAGAAAATGAAGGTTTGTTATATGCAGAGGTTCTAACAGCCAACTGCAGTAGCACGGGACAGCTGGCCAGGAAAGACAGTCCACTAAGAATAGATGTTTCAGATATGAGAGGGACTGAAGGCAAGAACATGTCAATGGAAGGAAACAAAATGCCTCAGAGGAAGCAGATGGAGACTCAGTGGGAGGAGGAAAGGGCGAGGTCAGTTTTTGTGTACGGGCTCCAAGAAGCCAAGGGGGCCAACTTTGAAGAAATAAAACAGGAGGAGAAAAAAATGATTGAAGGCATCATGAAAACAATAGGGGAGGGCAATATGACCCAGGTGACAAATTTTCAGAGAATTGGGTGGTTTGCGAGTGGAAGGATACGGCCTGTCAGAGTAACTTTCAAGGAAGAATCAGTTCGAATCAGGATTCTGCAAGAGAAAGCAAGACTGAGAGACAAAGAGGGGTACCAGAGAGTATACCTCGACCGCGACAGAACACAAGAAGAAAGGACTACACTGAAAGAGAGGGTACAGAGACGCAAGGAGGAACGAGAAGCAATGAAAATGAGCAGGACCCAGACACAGGAGGAAGGGCAAACACACCCCACAGAATCTCCCACCAAAAGACCCCACCCGCGACATTCCCAACGCAACTGAGCAACCTATACTCCAACCCACTCACTGTTCCCTCTGCCACCAACCCCCATATCACAAACCTCACCCCAACAGCTGTCCCTTATGGGCATTCTGACCCCACCCCCATCAACACATACCCCACCTACACCACAGCCCCATATAGGCCCCCACCAAGGCTCTCCCTCCCCCAACCCCAATATACTTGCATGACCACAATGATAGAAAAGAAACTAAAGGTTTGGTACACAAATGCGGATGGAATAATGAATAAACATGAGGAGTGGAATGAAAGAATCAGTGAAAAATCCCCAGACATCATAGCAGTCACAGAAACAAAACTCGCTGAGATAATAACAGACACAATCTTCCCAACAGGATATCAGATCCTGAGGAAAGATAGAAGGAGTAGAGGGGGAGGAGGGGTTGCACTGCTCATAAAACACCAATGGGGATTTGAGGAAATGGAAGGCATGGACATGATTGGAGAAAGAGACTACATTGTAGGTACAATTCAGTCCGGAGAACATAAAGTAGTCATTGGAGTGATGTATAACCCACCACAGAACTGCAGGAGGCCAAGAGAGGAGTACGAAGAAAACAACAGGGTGATGGTGGACACACTGGCTGAGGTGGCAAGAAGAGCTCACTCGAGCAGAGCAAAGTTACTGGTAATGGGCGATTTCAACCACAGGGAGATCGACTGGGAAAACCTGGAGCCACATGGGGGTCCCGAAACATGGAGAGCAAAGATGATGGATGTGGTACTTGAAAACCTCATGCATCAACATGTCAGGGACACAACCAGAGAGAGAGGGGAGGATGAGCCAGCAAGACTGGATCTTGTGTTCACCCTGAGCAGTTCAGACATCGAGGACATCACTTACGAGAGGCCCCTTGGAGCTAGCGATCATGTGGTTCTGAGTTTTGACTATATAGTAGAGTTACAAGTGGAGAAGGTAACAGGAACTGAAGGGGACAGGCCAAACTATAAAAGGGGGGACTACACAGGTATGAGAAACTTCCTGCAGGAGGTTCAGTGGGACAGAGAAATGGTAGGAAAATCAGTAAACGAGATGATGGAATATGTGGCAACAAAGTGCAAGGAGGCAGAGGAAAGTTTTGTTCCCAAGGGAAACAGAAATAATAGGAAGACAAAGACGAGTCCTTGGTTTACCCGAAGGTGTAGGGAGGCAAAAGCTAAGTGCAACAGAGAATGGAAAAGGTACAGGAGGCATAGGACCCAGGAAAACAAGGAGATTAGTAGAAGAGCCAGAAACGAGTATGCGCAGATAAGGAGGGAGGCCCAGAGACAGTATGAAAACGACATAGCATCGAAAGTCAAATCTGACCCGAAACTGCTGTATAGCCACATTAGGAAGAAGACAACAGTCAAGGACCAGGTGATAAGGCTGAGGAAAGAAGGTGGGGAACTCACAAGAAACGATCAAGAGGTATGTGAGGAGCTCAACACGAGATTTAAGGAAGTATTTACAGTAGAGACAGGAAGGACTCTGGGGGGACAGACCAGATGGGGACACCAACAAGGAATACACCAACAAGTGTTGGACGACATACATACAGATGAGGAGGAGGTGAAGAAACTGCTAAGGGACATCGATACCTCAAAGGCAATGGGACCGGACAACATCTCTCCATGGGTCCTTAGAGAGGGAGCAGATATGTTGTGCGTACCACTTACCACAATCTTCAACACATCCCTGGAAACTGGGCAACTACCTGAGGTATGGAAGACAGCAAATGTAGTTCCCATTTTCAAAAAAGGAGACAGAAAAGAGGCACTAAACTATAGACCTGTGTCATTGACGTGTATAGTATGCAAAATTATGGAGAAGATTATCAGGAGGAGAGTGGTGGAGCACCTGGAACGGAACAGGAGTATAAATGCCAACCAGCACGGATTCACGGAAGGCAAATCCTGTGTCACAAACCTTCTGGAGTTTTATGATAAAATAACAGAAGTAAGACAAGAGAGAGAGGGGTGGGTTGATTGCATCTTCTTGGACTGCAAGAAGGCCTTTGACACAGTTCCTCACAAGAGATTAGTGCAGAAGCTAGAGCATCAGGCGCATATAACAGGAAGGGCACTGCAATGGATCAGAGAATACCTGACAGGGAGGCAACAACGAGTCATGGTACGTAATGATGTATCACAGTGGGCACCTGTGACGAGCGGGGTCCCACAGGGGTCGGTCCTAGGACCAGTGCTATTTTTGGTATATGTGAACGACATGACGGAAGGGTTAGACTCAGAAGTGTCCCTGTTTGCAGATGATGTGAAGTTAATGAGGAGAATTAAATCTGATGAGGACCAGGCAGGACTTCAAAGAGACCTGGACAGACTGGACACCTGGTCCAGCAAATGGCTTCTCGAATTTAATCCTGCCAAATGCAAAGTCATGAAGATAGGGGAAGGGCACAGAAGACCACAGACAGAGTATAGGCTAGGTGGCCAAAGACTGCAAACCTCACTCAAGGAGAAAGATCTTGGGGTGAGTATAACACCGAGCATGTCTCCGGAAGCACACATCAATCAGATAACTGCTGCAGCATATGGGCGCCTGGCAAACCTGAGAACAGCATTCCGACACCTTAGTAAGGAATCATTCAAGACACTGTACACCGTGTATGTCAGGCCCATACTGGAGTATGCAGCACCTGTTTGGAACCCGCACTTGATAAAGCACGTCAAGAAACTAGAGAAAGTACAAAGGTTTGCAACAAGGTTAGTTCCAGAGCTAAGGGGAATGTCCTATGAAGAAAGATTAAGGGAAATCGGCCTGACGACACTGGAGGACAGGAGGGTCAGGGGAGACATGATAACGACATATAAAATACTGCGTGGAATAGACAAGGTGGACAAGGACAGGATGTTCCAGGGAGGGGACACAGAAACAAGAGGCCACAATTGGAAGTTGAAGACACAAATGAGTCAGAGAGATAGTAGGAAGTATTTCTTCAGTCATAGAGTTGTAAGGCAGTGGAATAGCCTAGAAAATGACGTAGTGGAGGCAGGAACCATACACAGTTTTAAGACGAGGTTTGATAAAGCTCATGGAGCGGGGAGAGAGAGGGTCTAGTAGCAACCGGTGAAGAGGCGGGGCCAGGAGCTAGGACTCGACCCCTGCAACCACAAATAGGTGAGTACAAATAGGTGAGTACACACACAAACACACACACACACACACACACACACACACACACAAACACACACACACACACA
>NC_091295.1:8939921-8950435 GCF_038502225.1 Cherax quadricarinatus
ACTCTTTTTTCTTTTCGGAAGGGTAGGAGGGGGGTTAGGACTGAATAGGTACAGAGTTTCAGGTCTTGTTTATGTCCTACAACTGGACTAAACAAATTCCTTGGCCTATACCTCGACAAGAACCTACATTTCAGCACCCATATCCAACACATAACAAAAAAAGTATCCAAAACTGTGGGGATCCTCTCCAAGATACGATACTACGTACCGCAAACTGCCCTTCTCACACTATACCATTCACTTATATATCCATACCTCACCTAAGTTATCTGTGCTTGGGGATCAACTGCAGCAACACACCTAAAGCCAATAATAACCCAACAAAAAGCTGCAGTAAGAATAATCACTAAATCCCATCCCTGGCAACACCCCCCCCCCACTCTTCATAGATCTAAACTTACTCCCTGTTCAGAACATCCACACTTACTACTGTGCAATCTATATCTACAGGACCTTAAATTCCAATATTAACCTTGACCTAGAACGCTTTCTTGATAGTTGTGACAGGATCCACAGGCATAACACTAGACACAAACATCTCTATGACATTCCCCGTGTTCGACTAAACCTTTACAAAAATTCAATGTATTTCAAAGGACCTAAAATCTGGAACACCCTACCTGAAAACTCTAGAACTGCAGACACATTCATCACTTTCAAAACTACAGTTAGAAAACATCTTATCTCCCTGATCCACCCCGACAACTAACTACATGATAACCACCTGGTGGTTCACAATTACACTCACTCACCCACTGACTATAAACACAGAAATACTAATCTTAATCTTAAAATAATAAATCCTAACTAGTCATAAGTTTGCCTATGATACTCCAATATAGACACCTTGTATTGTGCCAAAACAAAAACATTCACATTGCTAAACTCACAAATTATGATGTAGTCACTTAGCCTTAATACCATAATCTGTAAGGATTTAATGTTAAGATTTAATCTAAGTCTGCTCGAAATGCCTAGCCATGCTAGGTGTCCTAGTGGCCCCCTCTGTAATTAGTATTTTATAACATGTAAACCACACAATACCCAAAACCTGTAAACCCCGCACTGTAACCCTTATAGAGAATAAACTTGAATTAAATTGAATTGAACACTGGCGACAATTGTTGGAACGACAATATTACCCTCATGGGCACCATGGTTGGGCACACTGATTGCGTACCTCCTCCTCCTCCTCCCTCGCTTTTTTTTAACGCACGCTAATTTACGCCCGTCACTAGACAATAAGTAAACACGAAAGGTGAAATTCAGTATGGCTACAAAGCGACCTTGAAAAAAACGTGTTTGTCTCACGTGCGCGACACGCATTACTGCTGACCCATCAGAAGCAGTTACCAACATCAAACGCGGGTTGGCTACTGGCTTCACACTGTGTTTCCCCTGGCCACTAGGCAGGCTCCTCCTCCCAGCTATGACAGCTTAGTTGATCCAGGTAAATAAACACAGGTGTTTGGAGAACAGGGACAAGTTAACATGTCAGTACCTAGCAGCGCATGTTGCATGTATTAACATGTCAGTACCTAGCAGCGCATATTGCATGTATTAACATGTCAGTACCTAGCAGCGCATGTTGCATGTATTAACATGTCAGTACCTAGCAGCGCATGTTGCATGTATTAACATGTCAGTACCTAGCAGCGCATGTTGCATGTATTAACATGTCAGTACCTAGCAGCGCATGTTGCATGTATTAACATGTCAGTACCTAGCAGCGCATGTTGCATGTATTAACATGTCAGTACCTAGCAGCGCATGTTGCATGTATTAACATGTCAGTACCTAGCAGCGCATGTTGCATGTATTAACATGTCAGTACCTAGCAGCGCATGTTGCATGTATTAACATGTCAGTACCTAGCAGCGCATGTTGCATGTATTAACATGTCAGTACCTAGCAGCGCATGTTGCATGTATTAACATGTCAGTACCTAGCAGCGCATGTTGCATGTATTAACATGTCAGTACCTAGCAGCGCATGTTGCATGTATTAACATGTCTGTTCCTAGCAGCGCTTGTTGCATGTATTAACATGTCAGTACCTAGCAGCGCATGTTGCATGTATTAACATGTCAGTACCTAGCAGCGCATGTTGCATGTATTAACATGTCAGTACCTAGCAGCGCATGTTGCATGTATTAACATGTCAGTACCTAGCAGCGCATGTTGCATGTATTAACATGTCAGTACCTAGCAGCGCATGTTGCATGTATTAACATGTCAGTACCTAGCAGCGCATGTTGCATGTATTAACATGTCAGTACCTAGCAGCGCATGTTGCATGTATTAACATGTCAGTACCTAGCAGCGCATGTTGCATGTATTAACATGTCAGTACCTAGTAGCGCATGTTGCATGTATTAACATGTCAGTACCTAGCAGCGCATGTTGCATGTATTAACATGTCAGTACCTAGCAGCGCATGTTGCATGTATTAACATGTCAGTACCTAGCAGCGCATGTTGCATGTATTAACATGTCAGTACCTAGCAGCGCATGTTGCATGTATTAACATGTCAGTACCTAGCAGCGCATGTTGCATGTATTAACATGTCAGTACCTAGCAGCGCATGTTGCATGTATTAACAGAATTGAAATAATGTGCTGATTGTATTAAAAAGGTGGTAGATAGAGTAGGATATGTGGTAGATAGAGTAGGATATGGTAGGTAGAGCAGGAGCTGGTAGATAGAGCAGGAGATGGTAGGTAGAGCAGAAGATGGTAGGTAGAGCAGGAGACGGTAGGTAGAGCAAAAGATGGTAGGTAGACCAGGAGCTGGTAGGTAGAGCAGGAGATGGTAGGTAGAGCAGGAGATGGTAAGTAGAGCAAGAGATGGTACGTAGAGCAAGAGATGGTAGGTAGAGCAGGATATGGTAGGTAGAGCAGATGGTAGATAGAGCAGATGGTAGGTAGAGCAGATGGTAGGTAGAGCAAGAGATGGTAGGTAGAGCAGACGGTAAGTAGAGCAGGAAATAGTAGGTAGAGCAGGAGATGGTAGATAGAGCGGGAAATGGTAGGTAGAGCAGGAGATGGTAGGTAGAGCATGAGATGGTAGGTAAAGCAGAAGATGGTACGTAGAGCAGGAGATGGTAGGTAGAGCAGGAGATGGTAGGTAGAGCAGGAAATGGTAGGTAGAGCAGGAGATGGTAGGTAGAGCAGGAGATGGTAGGTAGAGCAGGAGATGGTAGGTAGAGCAGGAGATGGTAGGTAGAGCAGATTGTAGGTAGAGCAGATGGAAGGTAAAGCAGATGGAAGGTAGAGCAGATGGTAGGTAGAGCTGATGGTAGTTAGAGCAGATGGTAGGTAGAAGAGATAGTAGGTAGAGCAGATGGAAGGTAGAGCAGATGGAAGGTAGAACAGATGGCAGGTAGAGAAGATGTTAGGTAGAGCAGATTGTAGGTAGAGCAGTTGGTAGGTAGAGCAGATGGTAGGTAGAGCAGATGATAGGTAGAGCAGATGATAGGTAGAGCAGATGGCAGGTAGAGAAGATGTTAGGTAGAGAAGATGGTAGGTATAGCAGATGGAAGGTAGAGCAGATGGAAGGTAGAGCAGATTGTAGGTAGAGCAATTGGTAGGTAGAGCAGATGGTAGGTAGAGCAGATGATAGGTAAAGAAGATGGAAGGTAGAGCAGATTGTAGGTAGAGCAGATGGCAGGAAGAGCAGATGGTAGGTAGAGCATATGGTAGGTAGAGCAGATGGTAGGTAGAGCAGATGGTAGGTAGAGCAGATGGAAGGTAGAGCAGATGGAAGGTAGAGCAGATGGAAGGTAGAGCAGATGGTAGGTAGAGCAGATTGTAGGTAGAGCAAATGGTAGGTAGAGCAGATGGTAGGTTGAGCAGGAGATGGTAAGTAGAGCAGATGGTAGAAACAGCAGATGGCAGGTAGAGCAGATGGAAGGTAGAACAAATGGTAGATAGACCATATGGTAGGTAGACAGATGGTAGATAGAGCAGATGGTAAGTAGACCAGATGGTAGGTAGAGCAGATGGAAGGTAGAGCAGATGGTAAGTAGACCAGATGGTAGGTAGACCCTATGTTAGGTAGAACAGATGGTAGATAGAGGAGATGGTAGATAGAGCAGATGGTAGGTAGAGCAGATGGAAGCTAGAGCAGATGGTAGGTTGAGCAGATGGAAGGTAGAGCAGATAGAAGGTAGAGCAGATGGTAGATAAAGCAGATGGTAGGTAGAGCAGATGGTAGGCAGAGCAGATGGTAGGTAGAGTAGATGGTAATTAGGGCAGATGGAAGTTAGTGCAGATGGTAGGTTGAGCAGGTGGAAGGTAGAGCAGATGGAAAGTAGAGCAGATGGTAGGTAGAGCAGATGGTAGGTAGAGCAGATGGTAGGTAGAGCAGATGGTAGGTAGAGCAGATGGTAGGTAGAGCAGATGGTAGGTAGAGCAGATGGAAAGTGTAGCAGATGGTAGGTAGAGCAGATGGAACCAGCCTTATTGCAAACATTTGCACTTTCTCTAATTTCTTGACGTGCTTGACCAGGTGTGGGTTCCAAACTGGTGGTTTGTACTCGGTATTATACTCACCCCTAGATCTTTCTCCTTGAGTGAGGTTTGCAGTCTTTGGCCACCTAGCCTATACTCTGTCTGCGGTTTTCTTTGCCCTTCCCCGATCTTCATGACTTTGCATTTGGCGGCGTTAAATTCTAGGAGCCAGTTGCTGGATCACACATCCAGCCTGTCCAGGTCTCTTTGTAGACCTGTCTGATCTGCATCTGATTTATTTCTCCTCATTAACTTAACATCATCTGCAAAAAGGGACACTTCTAAGTCATGTCATTCACATATACCAAGAATAGCACTCGTCCCAGGGCTGACCCCTGTGGGACCCCGCTCGTCACAGGCACACACTGTGATACCTCATCATGTACCATGACTCGCTGTTGCCTCCCTGTTAGGTATTCTCTGATCCATTGTAGTGCCCTTTCTGTTATACGTGCCACATCCTCTAGCTTCTGTACTAATCTCCTGTGAGGAACTGTGTCGAAGGCCTTCTTGCAGTCCAAGAAAAGCAATCAACCCACCCCTCTCTCTCATGTCTTACTTCAGTTACCTTGTCATAAAACTCCAGTAGGTTTGTGACACAGGATTTGCCTTCCATGAATCTGTGCTGGCTTTCGTTTATAACCTTGTTCCGTTCCAGGTGCTCCACCACTCTCTTGATAAACTTCTCCATGACTTTGCATACTATACACGCCAATGACACTGGTCTATAGTTTAGTGCTTCGTTTCTGTCTTCTTTATTAAAGATGGGGACTACATTTGCCGTCTTCCATACCTCAGGTAGTTGCCCAGTTTCGAGGGATGTGTTGAAGATTGTGGTCAGTGGCACACAGAGTGTCTCTGCTCCCTCTCTAAGAACCCATGGAGAGATGTTGTCCGGTCCCACCTCCTTTGAGGTATCAAAATCACTTAGGAGCTTCTTCCCCTCCTCCTCGGTTGTGTGTATTTTATCCAACACTTGTTGGTATATCTCTTGTTGATGTACCCCTCTGTTTTGTCTTCCCAGTGCCCCTTCTGCATCCACTGGAAATACTTCCTGAAATCTCGTGTTGAGCTCCTCACATAATTCTTGGTTGTTTCTTGTGAGCTCCCCACCTTCTTTCCTCAACCTGATTACCTGGTCCTTTGTTATTACGTAGTCCATCATTTCGTTTACTGACTTTCCCACCAACTCTCTTTCCCACTGAACCTCCTGCAGGAAGGTTCTCATACCTGTGTAGTCTCCCCTTTTATAGTTTGGCTTTTCCCTTTCTACTCCTGTTACCCTCTCCACTTATAGCTCTACGATGTATTCAAAGCTCATAACCACGTGGTCACTAGCTCCAAGGGGCCTTTCATATGTGATGTCCTTGATGTCTGAGTTATTCAGGGTGAACACAACGTTCAGCCTTGCTGGTTCATCCTCCCCTCTCTCTCTGGTAGTGTCCCTAACATGTTGGAGCATGAGGTTTTCCAGTACCACATCCATCATCTTGGCTCTCCATGTTTCGGGACCCCATGTGGCTCCAGGTTTTCCCAATCAATTTCCCTGTGGTAGAAGTCGCCCATAACCAGTAACTTTGCACTACTCGAGTGAGCTCTTCTTGCCACCTCAGCTAGTGTGTCCACAATTGCTCTGTTGCACTCATCATATTCCTCTCTTGGCCTCCTGCAGTTCTGTGGTGGGCTATACATCACTGCAATGACTACCATATGTTTCCATGACTGAACTGTATCTACTACATAATCCCTTTCTTCAATCTCGTCCATTCCTTCAATTTCCTGATATCCCCATCGATTTTTAATGAGCAGTGCAACCTCTTCTCCCCCTCCTTCCTCAGGATCTGATATCCGAGTGGAAAGATTGCATCTGTTATTGTTCCAGTGAGTTTTGTTCCTGTGACTGCTATGATGTCTGGGGACATCTCCTTGATTCTTTCATGCCATTCCTCACATTCATTCGTTATTCCATCTGCATTCATGTACCAAACCTTCAGCTTCTTTTCTATAACTGTGGTCCGAGGAGAATAGTGGGTTTGGGGGAGCAGGTGCCCTGGCAGGGGGCTATAGGGGGTTGTTGTGGAGATGGGGTCTGTGGTGTGGGGGATGGGGAAGAGGGCCTATGGGAGGATACAGTGGGGGTGGGGGTTGTGGTGAAAGGGTGGAGATAGAGGATACAGTGTGTGGGGTTACTGTGGGTTACTGTGGGAGTGGGGTTTGTGGTGAGGGGGATGGAGACAGAGGGTACAGTGTGTGGGTTATTGTGGGGGTGGGGTTTGTGGTGAGAGGGATTGGGCAGAGGGCACAGTGTATGGGTTTTGGATTGGGTTGTTTGATTGCATTGGGATTGCCATGGTTGGTTCCTTCTGTGGGTGGTACTGGAGGAGGTTGTGTTTGTTCTTCCACCTGGGTCTGGTTCCTCCTGCTCCCCTCCTTCCTTGCCTCCCATTCCTCCTTGCGACATTGCACCCTCTCTTTTAGTATCATCCTTTCTTCTTGTGTTCTGTCTCGGTCGAGGTACACGCCCTGGTACTCCGGTTTGTCCCTTAAATGCACTTTCTCCTGCAGGATCCAGTTTCAAGCTGACTCTGCCTTGAAAATTGCTTTGAGTGGACGCGTTCTTCCTCTCGCAAAACACCCAGTTCTCCGAAAATTTGTCAACTGGGTCATGTCGTCCTCTCCTATTGCTTTCATGATGCTTTCAATCTTTTTTTTCCTCATCCTGTTTCCTTGCTTTGTAATTTTTCCCTTCTACTTCTTGGAGCCCATAGTCAAAAACTGCCCTCTCCCTTTCGTCCTGAGCATCCTCTGATTTGAATTAGTTCCTGCCATTGATGTGTTACTTCCTACTGTCTGTTCCCTATCCAGTGTCCCTGTGCTTAGCTGTTCCTGGACATGGCAGTTGTCTGTTAGAGGCTCTGCATATAGCTTAGCTCCTTCATTGTTTTTCGTCCCCCCATTTGTTCCTGCTGTTCTTCCTGTCTTTTCCTGAGCCCTGCTTTGGTCTGATAGAGTCTTCGCATACAGTATAGCTTCTTTGTTCCCTACAGTTCCCTCATCTGTGACTAATGTAGCCGTTCTTGGTGTCGTGGCTGTACTGTCCTTTGGTTCTTTAGGCTGTTTCAAACTTTTTAGTTCTTCTACTAAGCTCTGTATCTTAGCTTCTGCTGCTGTGTTCTGTAACTCCCATTCCCCTGCTCTCCTCAGCTATTTTCTCCTCATTTTCTTGCCGAGCTCTTCCAGCCTCCTCCCCACTCCTTAATCATGAGCAACTTCATCCACCAGTCCTCTGGTTCTCTATCCTGATTTTTGGTAACCTATGTTTCTTCCACAGAAGAAAGAGCTTGTGTTTTCAAGAGTGAGTGTGTGGAGGGGGGGGTGTTTGTTGTAGGGAGGGAGAGGGAGAGCACGCAGGGAAGGGGAGAGGATAGTGAGCGGGAGGGGGGACAGCGGCAGAGGGGGGAGAGATGGGGGAAGGCTACGGGGTACAAGAGAAGAGGGGAAGGGAAGTGTGGGAAAAGCAAGGGGGGGGGGAGTAGGAGAAGCAAGGAGGAGGAGAAGGAAGATGAAGATTGAGGGAAAGTGGAATAGGAGAGAGAGAAAGAGAGAGAAAGAGAGAGATAGAGAGGGTGTGAGAGTGTGAGTGTGAGAGTGTGAGAGAGGGTATGAGAGAGTGCGAGGGAGAGCGTGAGAGAGATAGTGTGAGAGTGTGTTTGTGTGTGTATACTCACCTAATTATGGTTGCAGGTGTCGAGACTTAGCTCCTGGTCCCGCCTCTTCACTGACCTCTACTGGGTCCTCCCTCTCCCTGCTCCATGAGCTTTATCATACATGTGTGTGTGTACTCACCTATTTGTGATTGCAGGGGTCGAGTCACAGCTCCTGGCCCCGCCTCTTCGCTGATTGCTACTAGGTCCTCTCTCTCCCTGCCCCATGAGCTCTATCATACCTCGTCTTAAAACTATGTATGGTTCCCGCCTCCACTACGTCACTTTCTAGGCTATTCCACGGCCTGACAACTCTATGACTGACGAAATACTTCCTAACATCCCTTTGATTCATCTGAGTCTTCAACTTCCAATTGTGACCTCTTGTGTCTGTGTCCCCTCTCTGGAACATCCCGTCTTTGTCCACCTTGTCTATTCCGCGCAGTATTTTATATGTCGTTATCATGTCTCCCCTGACCCTCCTGTCCTCCAGTGTCGTCAGGCCGATTTCCCTCAACCTTTCTTCGTAGGACAATCCCCGTAGCTCTGGGACTAGTCTTGTTGCAAACCTTTGCACTTTCTCTAATTTCTTGACGTGCTTGAATAGGTGTGGATTCCAAACTGGTGCTGCATACTCCAGTATGGGCCTGACGTAAATGGTATACAGAGTCTTGAACGAATCCTTACTGAGGTATCGGAACGCTATCCGTAGGTTTGGCAGGCGCCAGTATGCTGCAGCAGCTATCTGATTGATGTGCGCCTCAGGAGATACACTCGGTGTTATACTCACCCCCAGATCTTTTTCCTTGAGTGAGGTTTGCAGTCTTTGGCCATCTAAACTATATTGTGTTTGCGGTCTTCCTTGCCCTTCCCCAATCTTCATGACTTTGCATTTGGCAGGGTTAAATTCAAGGAGCCAGTTGCTGGACCAGGCTTGTAACCTGTCCAGGTCTCTTTGTAGTCCTGCCTGATCCTCATCCAATTTGATTCTTCTCATTAACTTCACATCATCTGCAAACAAGGACACTTCTGAGTCTATCCCTTCCGTTATGTCGTTCACATATACCAAGAACAACACAGGTCCTAGGACTGACCCCTGAGGAACCCCGCTTGTCACAAGCTCCCACTCTGACACCTCGTCACGTACCATGACTCGTTGTTGCCTCCCTGTCAGGTATTCTCTGATCCATTGCAGTGCCTTTCCTGTTATGTGTGCCTGATCCTCTAGCTTTTGCAGTAACCTCTTGTGAGGAACTGTGTCGAAGGCCTTCTTGCAGTCCAAAAAAATGCAGTCGATCCACTCCTCGTGTGTGTGTGTGTGTACTCACCTAGTTGAGGTTGCAGGGGTCGAGTCTTGTGTGTGTTATGTGTGTGTTTGTGTGTGTGTGTGTTATGTGTGCGTGTGTGTTATGTATATATATATATATATATATATATATATATATATATATATATATATATATATGTGTGTGTGTATGTGTGTGTGTGTGTGTGTGTGTGTGTGTGTGTGTGTGTGTGTGTGTGTGTGTGTGTGTGTGTGTGTGTGTGTGTGTGTGCGTGCGTTTGCGTGCGGGCACTCCGTTGAGTGTTGTGGCACTGGTCAGGTTTACATCCCATCTGCCGCTGGGTATTTCCCCAAGTATATTCACCGCTCATTGGCACCTGCTGTGGGTTGGCACCCCACAGGTGGCACTATGCACGTGGCACAGTGCTCATGACACTTCACACGTGTTACCCTAATAGTGGCAGTTTCCGTGTAGGTCACTAGTAACATGCTTCATGTTACAGGTCACTAGTAACATGCTTCATGTTACAGGTCACTAGTAACATGCTTCATGTTACAGGTCACCAGTAACATGCTTCAAATTGCAGGTCACCAGTAATATATTTCGTATTACAGGTCACCAGTAACAGGCTTCATGTTGCAGATCACCAATAACATGCTTCATGTTACAGGTCACTAGTAGCAGGCTTCACGTTACTGGTCACTAGTAACAAGTTTCATGTTACGTCACCAGTAACAGGCTTAACATTACAGGTCAGTAGTAAAAGGCTTCACGTTACAGGCCGCCAATAACAGACTTAACATTACGAGTCAACAGTACAAGATTTAACTTTACAGGTCAACAGTACAAGGTTTAACATTACAGGTCAATAGTAACAAGCTCAGGTTACAGGTTACCAATTACGTGCACCACTGAAGTGGAATTCCTCTTGACAGGTCGCGGCTCCGTAAACCTGCGGGCGCAAGGTGGATGACCAGATGCTAACATCCTGGCTCATGTTACGGACGATGCTT
>NC_091295.1:8950535-9008035 GCF_038502225.1 Cherax quadricarinatus
TGGCCTCTCATCGACTAACACTCAAATGTCAGCAGCAGTGAATTATCACTTTCATCTTTATCCTCCCAATTTCTGATTCGTCGAGTAAGAATATCAGGTCCAGCAGAGTTATCATTTCCCTTTCATTATCGTGGGTTTTCTGATATACTGGCTCAGGAAAAATATCAATGCCGAATCTGTGTACGTGAGACTCTGTAGCGGTTATTTTGTTAAAAAAATTTACCTGACGTGGGTCCTCTCAATTTTCGCAGTCTTTCTCCATGGTTAAATTCAGTGGGTTTGCTTCATTCCTAGTAGAAACAAGTGACAGTAATAATTATGGGGGGGGGGGGAGAAAGCTGCCTTGTTGTTGGTGTTGTGGTTTTGTCTGGGCCTACTGTTGTTGGGTGGAGGGTTGTTACATTAAAACAATCATTTAAGCTCTTGTAGTGTGACAAATTCAGCTGTTCGCGTCTCCAATATTATTTTCGTTTTTTTAACAGTACACTAACCCTTCCAGTTTTTGTCCCCCATCTTCTTGAATATGTGGAATCCCCGTGGAAGAACAGTATCTGTTATGATAACTAAGAAGTTTATTGTTACGAGAAAACATCAGAGAGGCGGAAAAGACTTTCATGACTTTAATAACCACACTGAATATTGAGTACAGGAAACACCATAAGATTACCTCTGTTTCTGAAAGACTATCATCACCACGACTATCAACATTACCACTAACAACAAAACCCTTACCAACATTACCCGTTATAAAAAAAAAAAGCTTAACTGCAGAGCAAATACCACAGGGGAAATTATAACTTGTGCTAGAACACCATCAATATTCTCGTCAAGAAGTGAGTGGCGCGTGTGAGGGAGAGAGAGAGGGGTGGAGGAGGCGGCAGTGAGCCTCAGGTTACCACTCATGTTGTTATCACTTAAATCACGAGCACACGCCTCCAGGGGCAGCGTGGCCAGGCTCAGACAACCACGAATTTAATTTTGCGGCCACAATGTGCTCGCCTATATGTAGTTGTATGAATTAATTCTCCACTGTGTGTGTGTGTGTACTTACTGAGTTGTTTATAGGGGTCGATTTTCAGCTCCTGGCCCTGCATCATAAACTCTTTGCTATCCTTGTGCCAACTCTGGGTCAACTATCCGTGGTGGCGGTGTCGAAGCAGCTTCGCCTTATGTGAAGGCTTACTCAGCCCTGTAATAACTTCAGACAGTATTACCAAGGCTGGCTCCTCCTCAGGAAAATTAATGAATAGAAAAAGAAATAATAACAGACAAACATAAACACTTTATTATATAGAAAATATAAAACACTTAAATATGAAATATTAATCCTACATTAAAGAAAATGAAAAATGAAAAATATAAATGATAACTGAATTCAACGCTAATTTAAAACTTGGGTGTCTGGTGTTGATGACACTGTGTTGTTGAAATCGTAGCCGTTGCTGATGATGGGGGGGGTCGCAGGTGTTGGTTACAACCCACCGGTTCGTTCTTCACAGTATAGCCTTGAGTATTTTATCCCGATGACAGGAAAGCAGGTTCTTTACCACTGCAATGATGAGGGGTTACGTCCTGTAATTTCATACAGGTGCACAGGTAATTAAATCCAAAAAGGGGAAGTCTCAGGACGTTAGTCCACCTCCATCAGTTCTGCTCGTTGATTGGCAGGTGACCCTCTCTATCATCCAAGAGTAGTGCTGGGAGCTGTGAGTCTAGTGATTACTGTTTGGACCGGAGCCCCACACGTCACCTTTCGGGGGGGGGAAGAAGGAGGGGAAGGGATAGTGGGAGCTAGACTGACCCTACCTTAACAAGCAGCCAGCAGTCAAACTATCACTTTCGGGGTGGGGGAAAAAAGGCGGGAATAGCGGGAGCTTGACTTACCCTACCTTAACAAGTAGCCGGCAATGAAACTATTGTTACTATATACTCCCTCTCTACTCCTATCTATTGAACTTTTCCCTCACACTCCCCCATACCAGGACTTATAGTCAAGGAGTATAAGTAGAATAGGCGAGGAAAAAGTTCTAACATATGGAAGTCGCATAAGGCAAGAAATCTTCTACTGACTGTCACGACTTAACCAGTCAGAGAAATAATTGGATGAACCATTGATATACACAATATGGAACTTAAAAGCCTGGAGTGCCAATGTTCACCTCAAGAGGCGACTGTTGGTTCCCTTAAAAGTTTCTAGGTATATCAAAGGTTTGTGGTCCGTTTGTAAAATGAATTCTTTTCACAGCAAATAAAATTTAAGTTTGGAGATTCCCCACACAAGGGCCAAACATTCCTTTTCTATGGTGGAGTATCTCGTTTCTGCGGGAAGGAGTTTCCGGCTTAGGAAGCATACAGGGAAGGGAGTACCATCATGGTATTGTAGTAACACTGCACCTAAGCCAGTATTGGAGGCATCAGTTCTTAAACAAAATGTTTTATTAATATCTGGAATCTTAAGTATAGGGTCTTTCGAAAAGATACTTTTAATCTCATTAAACTTTTCCCGAGCTACGTCGGAAAGTTCAAAAGGTTCCTTCACAGACTTTTTAAGGAAGTCGGATAAGATGCCTGTAAGATCAGTAAGGTTCGGGATAAACCGTGCATAAAAATTTACAGAACCAAGAAAGCTACGCATGAGCTTCTTGGTTTTGGGGAATTTAAATTCTAATAAAGCTTTGATCTTACTGGGGAGAGGCTGCAGAGAGTTATTAGAAATTATCAGTCCAAGATATCTAATCTTGTTATACCCAAGGAAGCATTTCTTCGGCTTGGCAGTGAGGCCATGTGAGCATAACCTACGTAAAACTGATGTTAATGTTTGGATATGTTCGCCCCACGTGGATGTCATTACGTAAATGTTATCAAAATAAACTGAAACATTTGGCATATTACCCAAGACCTTTCTCATCAGTCTCACGTAGGTAGCACAGGCAGTTACCAAACCGAAGGGCATAGTTCTATATTGCATCAGTCCTTGGTGTGTAGGAAAAGCAGTGTACTGCTTAGAAGAAGGATCTAACATTACTTGATGATATGCCTGCGCAATATCAATCTCTGAAAAGAAGGAAGCGTCATAAAATTTGTGTAGATCGCTATCTATTAAGGGCATAGGCTCAGCATCCCACCGAGTTATAGCATTAAGGCCTCTGAAGTCAATAGCAAGTCTATATGAATTATCCTCCTTCTTAACCATGACTACTGGTGAACAATATGAAGATACTGAAGGTTCAATGATCTTTAGTTTTAATAATTTGTCTACCTCTCGGCCAAATGCATCCCTAAGTTGAATTGGAACTGGGTATAATTTTCGTTTGATAGGATTGTCCGTCACTAAGTCAATCTTATGGACTACCGTGGAGGTAACACCTGGAATATCAGTAAAGACGTCTGAAAAGTTACTCACACATTGAAGTAGTTCATGTCTCTTATGGTCATCCAAAGATTTATTAATATTAATGTTGGTTGCGTCCGAGTGGTCAAAAGTCACCAAGTCATGTAGTTCTTCATCATAGTCTAAGTTAGAGGTGTCAATTACGCACACCTTACATTCTTCAGTTGTCGTATCAAGTTCGTGTGGAAAAACTAAGTCAAAGTTATTAAGGCAGTTAACCGAATTTCTTCGGTAATATTTCTTAAGGATGTTGATATGATAAAATTTAGGTTTCCCCTTGACTTCTATGAGGTAGTCAACTTTCCCACAAATTTTTAATACTTTATATGGACCTTTCCATGCTACTAATAATTTATTTGACTTGATAGGCAAAAGTACAAGAACTTCATCTCCTACTTTAAAACTTCTCTGACTTTTGGAATCAAAATAGGTTTTGTACTGGTCCATTGACAAGCTTAGGTTTTTCGAAACTATGTCAGAGGTCTCCTCAAGTTTGGATCTAAGGTCAAGGAGAAACTGGTAAGAAGACTGAACCTCAGCACTCATCTCCTCATTAGTCCATAAGTCATGAAGGATGGACAATGGGCCTCTGGCCTGTCTACCATAGAGAAGTTCAAAAGGTGAAAACCCCAAAGAGTCACTGGGAACTTCCCTCAAGGCAAACAAAGCACAGGGTAGGTAACGATGCCACTCCTTAGGTTTAAGGGAGCAAAGTTTCCTTAAAATGGACTTGAGAATCGAATGCTGGCGCTCAATCCTCCCATTACAGCTGGGATGATAGGGTGTGGTGAAGAGAGGCTTCACTCCCAGAAGTTGGTATAGATGTTGCATTAAGTCAGATGTGAATTGTGTCCCACGGTCAGACAAAATTTCTCTAGGGATGCCCACTCTGGAGAAGATGGACAAAAGGGCTTCAGCCACCTCTGTAGTAGTTATGGTTTTTAAGGGTATGGCTTCAGGGAAACTCGAAGCATAATCAACTAATGTTAATATATATCTATGTCCCCCAGATGAAAGTGGAGATAAAGGACCAACGATGTCAATAGCTACTCTTTCAAAAGGTACCGTAAAGACTGGCATTTTGACCATAGGTACTCGCCTGGTACCTTGGGAGGATGACAGTTGGCAAACTTTACACGATGTACAATAGGTAGTGACATCTGAGGACATTTTTGGCCAAAAATAGGTTTCCCTAATTTTATTTAAGGTTTTACGATGCGAGAAATGTCCGGCCACTGGCAGGTCATGAGCCATTTTAAGAACAGTCTCTCTGCATTGACTTGGAACAACTAAGATGGAATAGTCTATCTCATCTGAATTTAATTTGAATACTGACTTGTACAAGATACCTTTTATATATTCAAATTTATATGAAAAGTTTTTCCTTTGGATAACTTGATTTTGTTTAGCGGCATTATGGCAATTCTGAAGAGAAGGGCAATTACGTTGTAAATTGACAAAGGAGTCCTTCGATATATCTAAAGGCTTAAAGTCAGGGAAAATCAAAGGATGGATAGTAGGAGAAGCCTGGGCTTTGGTCTGAGCCCTAGTCAAGACATTTATGGTATCGGAGGTGATATCTTCACTTTCATCTAATAAGTGAACCGGTGATCCTACTACCTCGCTTTCGAGAGTAGCATCACTGGTTTTTAATCCCACATGAATCTCACGAGACATTGTCTCATCTGAACTTTCGAGGGGCTTCTCTGACTCTACAGGAAGAGGATCTGAAACACTTATGTCCATCTTTGGTGATGAAAGGTCAACCTCAGAAGGAAGAATGGCACCTTTTACATTACCTATTAGTACGGAGCAAGAAGTGATGGGAGCTAGTACGGCTTCAGACCAACCTGTGAACCATTTAGACCTAATGTAACAACGGATGGTAGAAAAAGTGTCCGTACGGCCCAAGTAGTCTGAAAGTATAGCAGAGGAATGAGTTTCTTTAAGGTTAGGGAACAGCTTATCAGAAATGACTATACATGTGCATCCAGTGTCTCGTAAAATGGTAGATACATTAAGTCCATTAACTGTTCCTGAACAGAAGGGTGCTTGGTCATTACAGTCTTTAAAACATCTTCCAACTTTTTGGACCTTCTTAGAAGGACAATCTGGACGTTTATGTCCCTTAACACCACACAAATGACAAACAGGAATAAAAGAAGTCATTTTACTTTCCACTAGAGGCTTTGATTTCTTAAGGTCTGATGAACCCTTGCCCTTAGGGTTCGATCCCTTTAGGTCTTTATAGGAATTGTGAGCCTCAGCATACAGGTCAGCAGCCTCAGCAACTTCCTCAGCTTTAATCAGGTTACGTTCTCTAATGAATGTTCGTATCTGGTGAGGAAGAGCTGTCAGGAACTGGTCAGCAACCATGAAGTCTCTAAGAGATTCATAACTGTGATCAATTCCTGAACTCTCTATCCAAAAGTCGAACAAACGAAAGAGTGTTACCTGTAACTGCTGAAAGTTCTGGCCAGGCTGTAAGGTGGCATACCTGAAATCTTTCCTGTAAGAATTTGTGGTTTTTTGATATGCTTTAAGGATTGCCTTCTTCAGTAGGTTATAATTACATATGATATCCTGCGACAAAGTTGCATAGATATTCAAGGCTGTACCAGAAAATAACATTCCTAACCTGGTAGCCCAGGTGTCAGCAGGCCATTCACAGAGGGTAGCGGTATTTTCAAACCTGATAATGTATGAAGTTATGTCTTCCCCCTCTGTGAAGGGAGGTAAATTAGGTGTTGGAATATGTGCACTGACTGCACGTTGTTCCATTACTCCTTCCTCTAATTGTTGTTGTGTAAAAGTTAACTTTTTATTCTCTAATTCAAGGCGAGATTTTTCAAGCTCGCGATCCTTTTCTCTCTCTATTAACTCAAGTTCTCTAGCTTTTTCCTCACGTTCTCTAGCTTTTTCCTCAACTTCTCTATCCTTTGCTCTTTCCTCAAGTTCTCTTAATTTAACCTGTTCCTCACGTATCTTAGCTTGTTCCTCACGTATTTTAGCTTGTTCCTCACATTCCCTATTCTTTGCTCTTTCCTCAAGTTCTCTTAATTTAATTTGTTCTTCACGTACTCTAGCTCTCTCCTCACGATCAAGTCTATCACGCTTCTTTTTGTCTTCTCTCTCTCTTTCTAACTGTCTTTCTTGGATTTCTCTCTCAATTCTCTCTCTCTCTCTTTTCTCTTCTCTTTTGATTCTCTCTTTCTCCTTTTCTTCTTCTCTTTCTATTCTCTCTCTCTCCTTTTCTTCTTCTCTTTCCCTTTCTAACTGTCTTTCTTCTCTCTCAATTCTCTCTCTTTCAAGTCTTTCCTGGATCTTAGCACTAATGAAAGATTCTAAATTTTTCCCTGTTATTCCTAACTTACTTCCAGCATTCATCCAAAACTGGTATTCATCCATACTTGCAAGAATAACTTAAACTATCAGGGGAAATGAAACTGGTATTAAAGAAAACGGAGGGTTCAATTCCTGCTCCGCTCAAACTGTAAATAAACCAGAGGGCTCGATCCCTACTTCAATTAAACAATATGTATTAATTAAAACGAAGGGTTCTATGCCGGCTCCGAGCAAACAGTAAGTAGAATGGGGTCACTTGACCATCCAATCTTCTCACCAACAAATCAAGAGTGCCCTATGACAGTTCCCTTGATATAATAAAGAGCTCAATGAAACAAATTGTCACTGGAAAATCTCGGGTCCCTAGAGTCTAATCCTCCAAAGTGTTTCAAGCTCACACAAAAATAGATGGCAGAATTAACTAGTATTCCTGCCTTGACTTGACTTACAATAAATTGAGACTAACAATCACCAAATCTTTTAAATACCTGTACTGTAGTCCTACCATAGAGAATGATTACTCATGGCTGGTGGTAACCATCTGTGGTATGCGGCGTTGAAGTTCCAATGGTAGATTCGAGATGGAGTTGAATCTTGATTCAGTAGAGTTGATCCTGGCAAGGTCGCCACTTGTGAAGGCTTACTCAGCCCTGTAACAACTTCAGACAGTATTACCAAGGCTGGCTCCTCCTCAGGAAAATTAATGAATAGAAAAAGAAATAATAACAGACAAACATAAACACTTTATTATATAGAAAATATAAAATATAAAACACTTAAATATGAAATATTAATCCTACATTAAAGAAAATGAAAAATGAAAAATATAAATGATAACTGAATTCAATGCTAATTTAAAACTTGGGTGTCTGGTGTTGGTGACACTGTGTTGTTGAAATTGTAGCCGTTGCTGATGATAGGGGGGGGGGTCGCAGGTGTTGGTTACAACCCACCGGTTCGTTCTTCACAGTATAGCCGTGAGTATTATATCCCGATGACAGGAAAGCAGGTTCTTTACCACTGCAATGATGAGGGGTTACGTCCTGCAATTTCATACAGGTGCACAGGTAATTAAATCCAAAAAGGGGAAGTCTCAGGACGTTAGTCCATCTCCATCAGTTCTGCTCGTTGATTGGCAGGTGACCCTCTCTGTCATCCAAGAGTAGTGCTGGGAGCTGTGAGTCTAGTGATTACTGTTTGGACCGGAGCCCCACACGTCACCTTTCGGTGGGGGGGGGAAGAAGGAGGGGAATGGATAGTGGGAGCTAGACTGACCCTACCTTAAGAAGCAGCCGGCAATCAAACTATCACTTTAAGGGTGGGGGAAAAAAAGGCGGGGAATAACAAGGGAGCTTGACTTACCCTACCTTAACAAGTAGCCGTTTTGTCAAAACAATGAAACTATTGTTACTATATACTCCCTCTCTACTCCTATCTATTGAACTTTTCCCATCAGCCACCACTGGTAATATGGATGGAATTCCTGCCATCACTCCATAAACCATGAGAACCTAAAGTGAGAAACTTGTTATCTAATTAGTGAATCAGTCATCCAGTCTCACCCTTCATGGTAATGCCTCTCTCTTAGTCAATGGTTCTTTATCCAAAGAATTGTAGCTAGCCTCTCGTTCCTCGGAACAAACCCGATTCCAGATACGCTTCATGAGCCTAGTAAATTCGGAGAAAGAGTTCTAACCGGTAAACCAGCGGAAGGCCTCGGTTATATGACCAGAAACTCAAACAGTGGGTCATTTTACTAAGATCTCACCTAACCTAACCAAAATAATTTATAATTAAATATTTATAATTTTATTACAACTTTATTTATAAAAAAAATGTAATTATTTAGTATCTGAAATTTTAAAATTACGAAAAAGATAATTATAGATCAAAACAGACGTTTAACGAAAACCGAGAATTAATATTAATAAAGTTTAAAAAATTTAAACACAGGCGGGAGAGATACATGATTATATACACCTGGAAAATCCTAGAGGGAATAGTACCGAACTTGCACACGAAAATCACTCACTATGAAAGCAAAAGACTCGGCAGACGATGCAACATCCCCCCAATGAAAAGCAGGGGTGTCACTAGTACGTTAACAGACAACAGATCGATACCATGCCTAACCCTTCTAGGGTAGGGTAGGTGCCTGAGCCCGAGCCTTTAGTTCATAAGACTGTCATTCCCATTTTCCCCCTTGGGGCGGGGATGGCAGACCAGAGAGGCCTAGCTTGTGGCTAGGCCTGGGGACAGTTGGTCCCAAAGATGAGGAGGTACTTGTGCCTCCTCCTATGTGAGACTTAGGTCTCGGACACTCCCTAGAGAGGGAGCCAAGGCCGGGCCACCACTTGGAAACGGCCCGGGCCGAGAGAATACCGGCTAATCTTTAATAATAATAATAACAGACAACACAATAAGTGTCAGGGGCCCGAGACTGTTCAACTGCCTCCCAGCATACATAAGGGGGATTATCAATAGACTCCTGGCTGTCTTCAAGCAGGCACTGGACAAGCACCTAAGGTTGGTACCTGACCAGCCGGGCTGTGGTTCGTACGTTGGATTGCGTGCAGCCAGCAGTAACACCCTGGTTGATCAGGCCCTGATCCACCATGAGGCTTGATCACAGACCGGGCCGCGGGGGCGTTGACCCCCGGAACTCTCTCCAGGTAAACTCCAGGTAAGCACTAAAGTAATTATATATTTTAATATAAAATCTACACAGGTAATTAGTAATCACTGTCTTAATATTTTTCACCTTTGATATAATTTCCATGTTTCTAAATTATTTATTATTATTATTATTATTATTATTATTATTATTATTATTATTATTATTATTATTATTATTATTATTATTATTATTATTATAATTAATGTTATTAATTTTGTTGATAGAAATATTAGGTATGTATTTTATGACTCCTGTGTTGTCTTGAAAACCAGGTGTTACATGGATCCAACGATCAGGTCTAGTGTGATCTTGATCAGATTTAATGTGATCTTGATAATCAGAGTTAATGTGATCTTGATGATCAGATTTAATGTGATCTTGATAATCAGAGTTAATGTGATCTTGATGATCAGATCTGGTGTGATCTTCAATATTTTTGCTAATGTAAGCTCGACGACCTGGTCTGGTCTGACCTTCATTAGTAGAGCAGCATCCCAGCGCCACAGAGCCACAGATGAGCCATGTAACTGTATCCTGAGAGATGCTGATATCAACTTCTTCACCTCGTATCAGATACCTTTGAAGGAGGACGTCTTGATGCTGACGAAGGGGTCTTGGTCCAAGACATTGGAGCTACCCTACCTTTCATATCGACCCAGATCACCCCCGCTCACGCATTTCCCAGGCGCTGTAGGATGTAGCGATTATTGTTGAGTATACTGATAATGTAATAAGAAACGTCATTAATACAAGTGTCTGGTTTATACCACACTAGTGTTAGTGATACAAGTGTCAGGTTTATACCACACCAGTGTTAGTGATACAAGTGTCAGGTTTATACCACACCAGTGTTAGTGATACAAGTGTCTGGTTTATACCACACTAGTGTTAGTGATACAAGTGTCAGGTTTATACCACACCAGTGTTAGTGATACAAGTGTCAGGTTTATACCACACCAGTGTTAGTGATACAAGTGTCTGGTTTATACCACACCAGTGTTAGTGATACAAGTGTCAGGTTTATACCACACCAGTGTTAGTGATACAAGTGTCAGGTTTATACCACACTAGTGTTAGTGATACAAGTGTCAGGTTTATACCACACCAGTGTTAGTGATACAAGTGTCTGGTTTATATCACACCAGTGTTAGTGATACAAGTGTCAGGTTTATACCACACCAGTGTTAGTGATACAAGTGTCAGGTTTATACCACACCAGTGTAAGTGATACAAGTGTCAGGTTTATACCACACCAGTGTTAGTGATACAAGTGTCAGGTTTATACCACACCAGTGTTAGTGATACAAGTGTCTGGTTTATACCACACCAGTGTTAGTGATACAAGTGTCAGGTTTATACCACACCAGTGTTAGTGATACAAGTGTCAGGTTTATACCACACCAGTGCTAGTGATACAAGTGTCTGGTTTATACCACACCAGTGTTAGTGATACAAGTGTCAGGTTTATACCACACCAGTGCTAGTGATACAAGTGTCTGCTTTATATCACACCAGTGTTAGTGATACAAGTGTCAGGTTTATACCACACCAGTGTTAGTGATACAAGTGTCAGGTTTATACCACACCAGTGTTAGTGATACACGTGTCAGGTTTATATCACACCAGTGTTAGTGATACACGTGTCAGGTTTATATCACACCAGTGTTAGTGATACAAGTGTAAGGTTTATACCACACCAGTGTTAGTGATACAAGTGTCTGGTTTATATCACACCAGTGTTAGTGATACAAGTGTCAGGTTTATACCACACCAGTGTTAGTGATACAAGTGTCAGGTTTATACCACACCAGTGTTAGTGATACACGTGTCAGGTTTATATCACACCAGTGTTAGTGATACACGTGTCAGGTTTATATCACACCAGTGTTAGTGATACACGTGTCAGGTTTATATCACACCAGTGTTAGTGATACACGTGTCAGGTTTATATCACACCAGTGTTAGTGATACAAGTGTCAGGTTTATACCACACCAGTGTTAGTGATACACGTGTCAGGTTTATATCACACCAGTGTTAGTGATACACGTGTCAGGTTTATATCACACCAGTGTTAGTGATACACGTGTCAGGTTTATATCACACCAGTGTTAGTGATACAAGTGTCAGGTTTATATCACACCAGTGTTAGTGATACAAGTGTCAGGTTTATACCACACTAGTGTTAGTGATACAAGTGTCAGGTTTATACCACACCAGTGTTAGTGATACAAGTGTCAGGTTTATACCACACTAGTGTTAGTGATACAAGTGTCAGGTTTATACCACACCAGTGTTAGTGATACAAGTGTCAGGTTTATACCACACCAGTGTTAGTGATACAAGTGTCAGGTTTATACCACACCAGTGTTAGTGATACAAGTGTCTGGTTTATACCACACTAGTGTTAGTGATACAAGTGTCTGGTTTATACCACACCAGTGTTAGTGATACAAGTGTCTGGTTTATACCACACCAGTGTTAGTGATACAAGTGTCTGGTTTGTACCACACCAGTGTTAGTGATACAAGTGTCTGGTTTATACCACACTAGTGTTAGTGATACAAGTGTCAGGTTTATACCACACCAGTGTTAGTGATACAAGTGTCTGGTTTATACCACACCAGTGTTAGTGATACAAGTGTCAGGTTTATACCACACCAGTGTTAGTGATACAAGTGTCTGGTTTATACCACACCAGTGTTAGTGATACAAGTGTCTGGTTTATACCACACCAGTGTTAGTGATACAAGTGTCAGGTTTATACCACACCAGTGTTAGTGATACAAGTGTCTGGTTTATACCACACCAGTGTTAGTGATACAAGTGTCAGGTTTATATCACACCAGTGTTAGTGATACAAGTGTCTGGTTTATACCACACCAGTGTTAGTGATACAAGTGTCTGGTTTATACCACACCAGTGTTAGTGATACAAGTGTCAGGTTTATACCACACCAGTGTTAGTGATACACGTGTCAGGTTTATACCACACCAGTGTTAGTGATACAAGTGCCAGGTTTATACCACACCTGTGTTAGTGATACAAGTGTCAGGTTTATATCACACTAGTGTTAGTGATACAAGTGTCAGGTTTATACCACACTAGTGTTAGTGATACAAGTGTCAGGTTTATACCACACCAGTGTTAGTGATACACGTGTCAGGTTTATATCACACCAGTGTTAGTGATACACGTGTCAGGTTTATATCACACCAGTGTTAGTGATACACGTGTCAGGTTTATATCACACCAGTGTTAGTGATACAAGTGTCAGGTTTATATCACACCAGTGTTAGTGATACAAGTGTCAGGTTTATACCACACTAGTGTTAGTGATACAAGTGTCAGGTTTATACCACACCAGTGTTAGTGATACAAGTGTCAGGTTTATACCACACTAGTGTTAGTGATACAAGTGTCAGGTTTATACCACACCAGTGTTAGTGATACAAGTGTCAGGTTTATACCACACCAGTGTTAGTGATACAAGTGTCAGATTTATACCACACCAGTGTTAGTGATACAAGTGTCTGGTTTATACCACACTAGTGTTAGTGATACAAGTGTCTGGTTTATACCACACCAGTGTTAGTGATACAAGTGTCTGGTTTATACCACACCAGTGTTAGTGATACAAGTGTCTGGTTTGTACCACACCAGTGTTAGTGATACAAGTGTCTGGTTTATACCACACTAGTGTTAGTGATACAAGTGTCAGGTTTATACCACACCAGTGTTAGTGATACAAGTGTCTGGTTTATACCACACCAGTGTTAGTGATACAAGTGTCAGGTTTATACCACACCAGTGTTAGTGATACAAGTGTCTGGTTTATACCACACCAGTGTTAGTGATACAAGTGTCTGGTTTATACCACACCAGTGTTAGTGATACAAGTGTCAGGTTTATACCACACCAGTGTTAGTGATACAAGTGTCAGGTTTATACCACACCAGTGTTAGTGATACAAGTGTCTGGTTTATACCACACCAGTGTTAGTGATACAAGTGTCTGGTTTATACCACACCAGTGTTAGTGATACAAGTGTCTGGTTTATACCACACCAGTGTTAGTGATACAAGTGTCAGGTTTATACCACACCAGTGTTAGTGATACAAGTGTCAGGTTTATACCACACCAGTGTTAGTGATACAAGTGTCAGGTTTATACCACACCAGTGTTAGTGATACAAGTGTCAGGTTTATACCACACCAGTGTTAGTGATACAAGTGTCAGGTTTATACCACACCAGTGTTAGTGATACAAGTGTCAGGTTTATACCACACCAGTGTTAGTGATACAAGTGTCTGGTTTATACCACACCAGTGTTAGTGATACAAGTGTCTGGTTTATACCACACCAGTGTTAGTGATACAAGTGTCTGGTTTATACCACACCAGTGTTAGTGATACAAGTGTCTGGTTTATACCACACCAGTGTTAGTGATACAAGTGTCTGGTTTATACCACACCAGTGTTAGTGATACAAGTGTCTGGTTTATACCACACCAGTGTTAGTGATACAAGTGTCAGGTTTATACCACACCAGTGTTAGTTAGTGTCAGGTTTATACAAGTGTCAAGTGTCTGGTTTATACCACACCAGTGTTAGTGATACAAGTGTCAGGTTTATACCACACCACTGTTAGTAATACAAGTGTCAGGTTTATACCACACCAGTGTTAGTGATACAAGTGTCAGGTTTATACCACACTAGTGTTAGTGATACAAGTGCCAGGTTTATACCACACCAGTGTTAGTGATACAAGTGTCAGGTTTATACCACACTAGTGTTAGTGATACAAGTGTCTGGTTTATACCACACCAGTGTTAGTGATACAAGTGTCTGGTTTATACCACACCAGTGTTAGTGATACAAGTGTCTGGTTTATACCACACCAGTGTTAGTGATACAAGTGTCTGGTTTATACCACACCAGTGTTAGTGATACAAGTGTCAGGTTTATACCACACCAGTGTTAGTGATACAAGTGTCTGGTTTATACCACACCAGTGTTAGTGATACAAGTGTCTGGTTTATACCACACCAGTGTTAGTGATACAAGTGTCTGGTTTATACCACACCAGTGTTAGTGATACAAGTGTCTGGTTTATACCACACCAGTGTTAGTGATACAAGTGTCTGGTTTATACCACACCAGTGTTAGTGATACAAGTGTCTGGTTTATACCACACCAGTGTTAGTGATACAAGTGTCAGGTTTATACCACACCAGTGTTAGTGATACAAGTGTCTGGTTTATACCACACCAGTGTTAGTGATACAAGTGTCTGGTTTATACCACACCAGTGTTAGTGATACAAGTGTCAGGTTTATACCACACCAGTGTTAGTGATACAAGTGTCTGGTTTATACCACACCAGTGTTAGTGATACAAGTGTCTGGTTTATACCACACCAGTGTTAGTGATACAAGTGTCTGGTTTATACCACACCAGTGTTAGTGATACAAGTGTCAGGTTTATACCACACCAGTGTTAGTGATACAAGTGTCTGGTTTATACCACACCAGTGTTAGTGATACAAGTGTCTGGTTTATACCACACCAGTGTTAGTGATACAAGTGTCTGGTTTATACCACACCAGTGTTAGTGATACAAGTGTCTGGTTTATACCACACCAGTGTTAGTGATACAAGTGTCTGGTTTATACCACACCAGTGTTAGTGATACAAGTGTCTGGTTTATACCACACCAGTGTTAGTGATACAAGTGTCTGGTTTATACCACACCAGTGTTAGTGATACAAGTGTCTGGTTTATACCACACCAGTGTTAGTGATACAAGTGTCTGGTTTATACCACACCAGTGTTAGTGATACAAGTGTCTGGTTTATACCACACCAGTGTTAGTGATACAAGTGTCTGGTTTATACCACACCAGTGTTAGTGATACAAGTGTCAGGTTTATACCACACCAGTGTTAGTGATACAAGTGTCAGGTTTATACCACACCAGTGTTAGTGATACAAGTGTCTGGTTTATACCACACCAGTGTTAGTGATACAAGTGTCAGGTTTATACCACACCAGTGTTAGTGATACAAGTGTCAGGTTTATACCACACCAGTGTTAGTGATACAAGTGTCTGGTTTATACCACACCAGTGTTAGTGATACAAGTGTCTGGTTTATACCACACCAGTGTTAGTGATACAAGTGTCAGGTTTATACCACACCAGTGTTAGTGATACAAGTGTCTGGTTTATACCACACCAGTGTTAGTGATACAAGTGTCTGGTTTATACCACACCAGTGTTAGTGATACAAGTGTCAGGTTTATACCACACCAGTGTTAGTGATACAAGTGTCTGGTTTATACCACACCAGTGTTAGTGATACAAGTGTCTGGTTTATACCACACCAGTGTTAGTGATACAAGTGTCAGGTTTATACCACACCAGTGTTAGTGATACAAGTGTCAGGTTTATACCACACCAGTGTTAGTGATACAAGTGTCAGGTTTATACCACACCAGTGTTAGTGATACAAGTGTCTGGTTTATACCACACCAGTGTTAGTGATACAAGTGTCTGGTTTATACCACACCAGTGTTAGTGATACAAGTGTCTGGTTTATACCACACCAGTGTTAGTGATACAAGTGTCTGGTTTATACCACACCAGTGTTAGTGATACAAGTGTCTGGTTTATACCACACCAGTGTTAGTGATACAAGTGTCTGGTTTATACCACACCAGTGTTAGTGATACAAGTGTCTGGTTTATACCACACCAGTGTTAGTGATACAAGTGTCTGGTTTATACCACACCAGTGTTAGTGATACAAGTGTCAGGTTTATACCACACCAGTGTTAGTGATACAAGTGTCTGGTTTATACCACACCAGTGTTAGTGATACAAGTGTCTGGTTTATACCACACCAGTGTTAGTGATACAAGTGTCTGGTTTATACCACACCAGTGTTAGTGATACAAGTGTCAGGTTTATACCACACCAGTGTTAGTGATACAAGTGTCTGGTTTATACCACACCAGTGTTAGTGATACAAGTGTCAGGTTTATACCACACCAGTGTTAGTGATACAAGTGTCAGGTTTATACCACACCAGTGTTAGTGATACAAGTGTCAGGTTTATACTAGTGTTAGTGATACAACACCACAGTGTTAGTGATACAAGTGTCTGGTTTATAGCACACTAGTGTTAGTGATACAAGTGTCTGGTTTATACCACACCAGTGTTAGTGATACAAGTGTCAGGTTTATACCACACTAGTGTTAGTGATACAAGTGTCTGGTTTATAGCACACCAGTGTTAGTGATACAAGTGTCTGGTTTATAGCACACCAGTGTTAGTGATACAAGTGTCTGGTTTATACCACACCAGTGTTAGTGATACAAGTGTCTGGTTTATACCACACCAGTGTTAGTGATACAAGTGTCAAGTCTGGTTTATACCACACCAGTGTTAGTGATACAAGTGTGGTTTATCTGGTTTATACCACACCAGTGTTAGTGATACAAGTGTCTGGTTTATACCACACCAGTGTTAGTGATACAAGTGTCAGGTTTATACCACACCAGTGTTAGTGATACAAGTGTCTGGTTTATACCACACCAGTGTTAGTGATACAAGTGTCTGGTTTATACCACACCAGTGTTAGTGATACAAGTGTCTGGTTTATACCACACCAGTGTTAGTGATACAAGTGTCTGGTTTATACCACACCAGTGTTAGTGATACAAGTGTCTGGTTTATACCACACCAGTGTTAGTGATACAAGTGTCTGGTTTATACCACACCAGTGTTAGTGATACAAGTGTCTGGTTTATACCACACCAGTGTTAGTGATACAAGTGTCTGGTTTATACCACACCAGTGTTAGTGATACAAGTGTCTGGTTTATACCACACCAGTGTTAGTGATACAAGTGTCTGGTTTATACCACACCAGTGTTAGTGATACAAGTGTCTGGTTTATACCACACCAGTGTTAGTGATACAAGTGTCTGGTTTATACCACACCAGTGTTAGTGATACAAGTGTCTGGTTTATACCACACCAGTGTTAGTGATACAAGTGTGGTTTATACCACACCAGTGTTAGTGATACAAGTGTGGTTTATACCACACCAGTGTTAGTGATACAAGTGCCAGGTTTATACCACACCAGTGTTAGTGATACAAGTGTCTGGTTTATACCACACCAGTGTTAGTGATACAAGTGTCTGGTTTATACCACACCAGTGTTAGTGATACAAGTGTCTGGTTTATACCACACCAGTGTTAGTGATACAAGTGTCTGGTTTATACCACACCAGTGTTAGTGATACAAGTGTCTGGTTTATACCACACCAGTGTTAGTGATACAAGTGTCTGGTTTATACCACACCAGTGTTAGTGATACAAGTGTCTGGTTTATACCACACCAGTGTTAGTGATACAAGTGTCAGGTTTATACCACACCAGTGTTAGTGATACAAGTGTGGTTTATACCACACCAGTGTTAGTGTGTCTGGTTTATACCACACCAGTGTTAGTGATACAAGTGTCTGGTTTATACCACACCAGTGTTAGTGATACAAGTGTCAGGTTTATACCACACCAGTGTTAGTGATACAAGTGTCTGGTTTATACCACACCAGTGTTAGTGATACAAGTGTCTGGTTTATACCACACCAGTGTTAGTGATACAAGTGTCTGGTTTATACCACACCAGTGTTAGTAATACAAGTGTCTGGTTTATACCACACCAGTGTTAGTGATACAAGTGTCAGGTTTATACCACACTAGTGTTAGTGATACAAGTGTCAGGTTTGTACCACACCAGTGTTAGTGATACAAGTGTCTGGTTTATACCACACCAGTGTTAGTGATACAAGTGTCTGGTTTATACCACACCAGTGTTAGTGATACAAGTGTCTGGTTTATACCACACCAGTGTTAGTGATACAAGTGTCTGGTTTATACCACACCAGTGTTAGTGATACAAGTGTCTGGTTTATACCACACCAGTGTTAGTGATACAAGTGCCAGGTTTATACCACACCAGTGTTAGTGATACAAGTCTGTTTATACCACACCACTGTTAGTAATACAAGTGTCAGGTATATACCACACCAGTGTTAGTGATACAAGTGTCAGGTTTATACCACACCAGTGTTAGTGATACAAGTGTCTGGTTTATACCACACCAGTGTTAGTGATACAAGTGTCTGGTTTATACCACACCAGTGTTAGTGATACAAGTGTCTGGTTTATACCACACCAGTGTTAGTGATACAAGTGTCTGGTTTATACCACACCAGTGTTAGTGATACAAGTGTCTGGTTTATACCACACCAGTGTTAGTGATACAAGTGTCTGGTTTATACCACACCAGTGTTAGTGATACAAGTGTCAGGTTTATACCACACCAGTGTTAGTGATACAAGTGTCTGGTTTATACCACACCACTGTTAGTAATACAAGTGTCAGGTTTATACCACACCAGTGTTAGTGATACAAGTGTCAGGTTTATACCACACTAGTGTTAGTGATACAAGTGTCTGGTTTATACCACACCAGTGTTAGTGATACAAGTGTCAGGTTTATACCACCCTAGTGTTAGTGATACAAGTGCCAGGTTTATACCACACCAGTGTTAGTGATACAAGTGTCTGGTTTATACCACACCAGTGTTAGTGATACAAGTGTCTGGTTTATACCACACCAGTGTTAGTGATACAAGTGTCTGGTTTATACCACACCAGTGTTAGTGATACAAGTGTCTGGTTTATACCACACCAGTGTTAGTGATACAAGTGTCAGGTTTATACCACACCAGTGTTAGTGATACAAGTGTCTGGTTTATACCACACCAGTGTTAGTGATACAAGTGTCTGGTTTATACCACACCAGTGTTAGTGATACAAGTGTCTGGTTTATACCACACCAGTGTTAGTGATACAAGTGTCTGGTTTATACCACACCAGTGTTAGTGATACAAGTGTCTGGTTTATACCACACCAGTGTTAGTGATACAAGTGTCTGGTTTATACCACACCAGTGTTAGTGATACAAGTGTCAGGTTTATACCACACCAGTGTTAGTGATACAAGTGTCTGGTTTATACCACACCAGTGTTAGTGATACAAGTGTCTGGTTTATACCACACCAGTGTTAGTGATACAAGTGTCAGGTTTATACCACACCAGTGTTAGTGATACAAGTGTCTGGTTTATACCACACCAGTGTTAGTGATACAAGTGTCTGGTTTATACCACACCAGTGTTAGTGATACAAGTGTCTGGTTTATACCACACCAGTGTTAGTGATACAAGTGTCAGGTTTATACCACACCAGTGTTAGTGATACAAGTGTCTGGTTTATACCACACCAGTGTTAGTGATACAAGTGTCTGGTTTATACCACACCAGTGTTAGTGATACAAGTGTCTGGTTTATACCACACCAGTGTTAGTGATACAAGTGTTTTGTTTATACCACACCAGTGTTAGTGATACAAGTGTCTGGTTTATACCACACCAGTGTTAGTGATACAAGTGTCTGGTTTATACCACACCAGTGTTAGTGATACAAGTGTCAGGTTTATACCACACCAGTGTTAGTGATACAAGTGTCTGGTTTATACCACACCAGTGTTAGTGATACAAGTGTCTGGTTTATACCACACCAGTGTTAGTGATACAAGTGTCTGGTTTATACCACACCAGTGTTAGTGATACAAGTGTCTGGTTTATACCACACCAGTGTTAGTGATACAAGTGCCAGGTTTATACCACACTAGTGTTAGTGATACAAGTGCCAGGTTTATACCACACTAGTGTTAGTGATACAAGTGTCTGGTTTATACCACACTAGTGTTAGTGATACAAGTGCCAGGTTTATACCACACTAGTGTCAATAATACAAGTATTTACCATCCCGAGACTGCGGGTTCCTTAACATCGTTGCGACTTATCTATATTTTTTAGCTTTCATCTATATCCCTCGTCCATGTACCTCGCTTGTCTCTGAATATGTTTGACCAAGTGTGAAGTATAGGTTGGTTGATGTGTGCGTGTGTTAGTTACCATTTTGTCTTAGGCACATGTCGATTAGGCACTGTGTGTGTGTGTGTTTGTGTGTGTGTGTGTGTGTGTGTGTGTGCGTGTGTGTGTGTGTGTGTGTGTGTGTGTGTGTGTGTGTGTGTGTGTGTGTGTGTGTGTGTGTGTGTGTGTGTGTGTGTGTGTGTGTGTGTACTCAGCAAGTTGTGGTTGCCTCTTCACTGGCAGTTACCTGGTCACTCTTCCTGCTCCATGAGCTTTGTCATACCTCTTCTTAAAGCTATGTATGGATCCTGCCTCCACTACATTACATCCCAGACTAATCCACTTCCTGACAACTCTGTGACTGAAGAAATACTTCCTAACATCCCTGTGATTCATCTGAGTCTTCAACTTCCAACTGTGACTCCTTGTTGCTATGTCCCATCTCTGGAACATCCCGTCTCTGTCCACCTTGTCGATTCCTCTCAGTATTTTATGTCGTTATCATATTCCCCCCTATCTCTCCTGTCCTCCAGTGTCGTCAGGTCGATTTCACTTCACCTCTCCTCGTAGGACTTGCCCCTTAGCTCCGGGACTAGTCTTGTTGCAAACCTTTGCACTTTTTCTAGTTTCCTTACGTGCTTGGCTAGTTGTGGATTCCAAACTGGTGCTGCATACTCCAATATGGGCCTAACGTACACAGTGTACAGGGTCCTGAACGATTCCTTATTAAGATGTCTGAATGCTGTTCTGAGGTTTGCTAGGCGCCCATATGCTTCAGCAGTTATTTGGTTGATGTGCGCCTCAGATGTGCCCGTTGTATACTCACCCCGAGGTCATTTTCCTTGAGTGAGGCTTGCAGTGTGTGTGTGTGTGTGTGTGTGTGTGTAGTTCTCACTATCACGCCTGTTATTATGGCTGATCTGGTGGCTGGAGATTAATAAGTGAAAATTTGAATAATGAAAGAGAGGAAGCATTGTGTATCAAGTGTGGGCGCTGGGGCATGGGCGGCCAGTGGGCGTGGTGTGTGTGTGTGTGGGTGTGGGTAGCATTATACCGCAAAGCGATCTTCCCTCTTTCCTTCTCTCCCTCCTTCCCTCTCACCAGGCCTCTCTCAACACTTCATTTGACTTGCAAATACATTTAGCTTGGTAGGCAGTTATCCTCAGATACCTACAATAGAATGTAAAATGTTCCGCTTAACTTCACGCTTGCTCTGTTCCAGCCTCGTCTCTACTGCTACATCACCATTCTTCCCTTCACGCGTGTTCTGCTCCAGCCTCCGTCTCTACTGCTACATCACCATTCTTCCCTTCACGCTTGTTCTGCTCCAGCCTCCGTCTCTACTGCTACATCACCATTCTTCCCTTCACGCTTGTTCTGCTCCAGCCTCCGTCTCTACTGCTGCATCACCATTCTTCCCTTCACGCGTGTTCTGCTCCAGCCTCCGTCTCTACTGCTATATCACCATTCTTCCCTTCACGCGTGTTCTGCTCCAGCCTCGTCTCTACTGCTGCATCACCATTCTCACCGCCGTCCCTTCATCATTCCCCACTAATTTTCCTCCTCATTTTCTTTCTGCTGTACAGGTTGCTAATCACGCACAAGAGAGTAATTTCTAGTGGCCATGATAACTCTTTGACGAAGGTTCAGACCGAGAAAGTACAATGTCGACCCAGAAGAATCTAAATCCTCCACTATTCCATTTTCACTCTTTTTCCCTTATACTTCCTTCCTGTCTCCTCACCCATTCCTCTTTTCCCCCCTTGGCCCCTCCTCAGCATTATTTTAAAACCTAAGGGGTTTCCGGAGCAGCGTGGAAGTTCCTGGTGGGGACCTAAATGACCTGGAAAACACGAACCTTAGAAACGATGCCCCTGAGCAAGTGTACTACCGGTGAGCAAGACCCAGGAAGGCACGGTCTTAGTTGTGTTATATTGACGTTAGTGACAGTCTGGCAATAATAACCTGGTGTTTATCATAGTCTAGTAGTGATACTTGACACCAGAGATTATCTCATTTATAACAAAGTTAATAACAGGCTGGGGGCGAAAAAGAGATGTTAATAACACTCTGGCAGTCAGAACCTGATGTTAAGAGCACTCCGGCAGAGATAAACAGCCATTACTGACGGACTGACAGTGATAACATGGCATTAGTGACTATCTTGCAGTGCTAATGTAAAAATCTTGCCTATGTATCACAAATATTAAGGAATTTCTAACCAAGTACTCTGTGTCCACCAAACTGTGATAGGTCCCCACCACTGCCACCAGACAGGGATGGGATCCCACTCTTGCTACCAGACGGTAGTGGGATCCCACTGCTGTACCAGACTGCGAACTGAAACCCCTTGTTGTCACTAGTTGTATTTTACACAACGCCCAGTTCCAACTCGCATAATCAGTGTGCGGAGTTAATATGTTCCTGTATTCATTTTCAGAGAAACCGAAATTTTACACTATCACTCAATCTACTTTTCCTTCGTTCATCTGTCCATCCATCTAGCCACAGTCCCCTACCATCCATTTTTTCACTGTCAGACCTTTTCTTAATCTGATTGTCTATCCTAATTCCATTCAGCCCTTCATCTTTTCCCACCTTTCCTTCAACAGACCATTCCTCCTCCTTCCATCTGATCACTCGATGTAGCTTTCTTAAATATATATATATATATATATATATATATATATATATATATATATATATATATATATATATATATATATATATATATATATATATATATATATATATATATATATATATAGTTCCTTGATAATGTGAGTGGTCACGAAAGCGCTTGGAATTTCTCTATTCTTTCATAGTGGTTGTTTTGCATATTCTGAAATCACCTGTTTACTGTGATCTTATTGCATATGTATATATGCAATAATATATATATATATATATATATATATATATATATATATATATATATATATATATATATATATATATATATATATATATATGTATATATATATATATATATATATATATATATATATATATATATATATATATATATATATGTATATATATATATATATATATATATATATATATATATATATCTTTATATTTCAGCACCTCCCTCCTTTCGTACATCCTTCCTGTCCAGTTATCTGCCCGTCCCACCTCTTCATCCACATTTCCGTCCATGTCTCCCTATTTAGGATGCTGAACATTAAGAACTAAATCCCAATATCGAGCAGGCAGTGACAGTGTGGATCCCTCACCTAGTCAGAGAAGTAAACAAACTTGAAAAAGTACAAAGATTTAGCTCAGATTAATCCTGGGAGTGAGACCTGAGCTACGAGGAACGACTAGGGGAAACTGACAAGGGTTATATACAAGGAAGACAGAGACCATGTTTGACAAGAGAAGGAACGAGGGAACACAGATATAAGCAAAATACACAAATGAGCTATAGGGGACATTAGAAATAACTTTTTCAGTGTGAAGGTAGTGCTAGGCTGCCAGGTAGTGGAGACACACTCGGGTTCAATTATAGGTATGACAGAACTCACAGGGGTAAGAGAGGAAAAACTTCACTACCTAATGAATGTTAAGAGAGAGGGAGAGGACTCGCTCTCACACACACACACACACACCTTCAACAGATAAATGTGTTGCAGAAAGAAGCTTGAACACATTAGCAAATATACTGGCACATAGTTGAACTGGGATCCACGAGAAGTATCTCATTATGACTGCACTTATTACAAACTTAAATTACGTAACGAACTAGATAATCAAGAAGACACCAAGAACATAACTGCAACTAGATAATCAGCCAAATGTAATTGTGCAGGTAATCACACATGGGAGAAATCACAGTAAAAAGCGTGATTGCAAATGTGCATAAATACCACAAGTGAAGATAAGAAATAAAACCTGAGCACTTTTATGAAAAAGAGGTAACAAAAGTAGATTATATGTTAAACACTGAGGTGTTGCCTTACTGATTGAGGTAACACATACCTCACTGAGGTACCGCCTCACTCACTGAGGTACTACCTAACTCACTGAGGTAACACCTACCTCACTGAGGTAACACCTAACTCACTGAGGTACCACCTAACTCACTGATGTACCACCTAACTTACTGAGGTACCACCTAACTCACTGAGGTACCACCTCATTCACTGAGATACCACCTCATTCACTGAGATACCACCTCATTCACTGAGATACCACCTCATTCACTGAGGTACCACCTCATTCACTGAGGTACCACTTCATTCATTAATGTACCACCTCATTCACTGAGGTACCACCTCACAAAACCTGTCCCACTCATACATTTGTCCAATATCAAGTCAAATTATTCGTTGACTCTGGATTTTTGTGAATACTATAAAATTGTCGTGGATAATAACACGGGTAATGACACACAGGTAATGATACATAGGTAATGACACACAGGTAATGATATATAGGTAATGACACACAGGTAATGATACACAAAGACAAATATATCTATACAATCACCCACAACAGCACAGAGGAATTATAGCCACAACATAAAAGATACTTAGAGATATCCATCAATTACATAATTCTAATGTTCACCACACTGCAGAACAGATATAAACACGTTGGGAAATATACAGAAAAAAAATAACAATGCTAACTTACTGTATCATGAATTTTTCTTACATAAAGAACACAGAATACAGTGTACTCTCCTTGAGGGCACAATACGAGGGGTGAACAGAAAATAAGCGCTCAAATAAGAGACAAGAGTTAGCGCAGCGGTATATATAAGGTGATGAAAATATCTAGCCATTATGGAAATGGTTACATTTTCTTCTTCAGTTTTGACAAATTCGGATTTACGAAGCCTATATAAGAACACTGGTTTAGCAGTAGAGTTTTAAGTGAGTGGAAGAGACTGTCAGGTAGTAGGTTTAAACTTTGTTTATGTGGCTTTGAAAACAGATTAGACTGGTACTTTAGTGGAATGGTTGGGTGTGAGAAGACCTGCCTCTCGTAGGCCAGTAGCCCTGCCTCTCATGGACCAATAGGCCTGCTTCACGTGGACCTATACGTCGGGTGCAGTGTTAATAATAGTTTTGAAGACCAGGACGAAGCGTCACAACTGGTAACTGACATCCAAAGACATTCAGTTTCTTAAATGTCAGGTTAGTGAGAGTGGAAGAACATACTAGGAGGTAAGTGAACTGGAAGAGGATAAATAACAAGATGGTAGTGAAGGAGGGAATCAGACCAGAGGATAAGCAAAGGGAAGGTTGTGGAAGAGTAGACCACACTAGTGGAAAGATGCTAAGTGGAAACTCTATCATATCAAATGTAAATATAAAATAACACACACAGGAGTGTGCTAGGCATCACACTGGTCGATGATTTACTGTTAGGGAAATGGACACAGATGCAACTAATGTTACATTTTATTGTTGCAACGTTTCGCTCTCCGGGATCTCTGTCAAGTCGTTGCAAATATTACAAGGATTCACGTGAGGAGAAAGAGGGGTAGTATAGTGGTAGTAGTAGTTACAGTAGTAGTATTAGTGGACGTAACTGATTTACTAATAGGCTGAAACTAAAAGATCGACGCCTGACATAAATCAAACATGTGCAAAAATACATAGTACGTATGCACAATCGTGTCAGCATATATAACAATCCTCTACATCCACTGCCCCTTTACCACCCACGTCAGTAACCCCTTCACATACCTTTTAGACACAAGTTTTATCTCATGATCACTGAGGCCCCCCACCAAGGTGCCAATATTTCCGACTCAGCAGCCGGAATCTTCGCTACTTTGAATATTTGCCAGTTTTGAAAATTTTCCTCTATGTGTGCCATTGCAACGTTTACATAACGATATTAAAATCACCGCCAAACTCTCCAGGAATTTCTCTGAACTACTAAATACACAGATTGTCTGACGACATTTAGACGAAGGAACCATAGCCTCGGCTTTGTGCAGTTTTTAAGAAATCCCGACGATGGTTTTCTGCGGTAAAGAAAACGTGATTTTGCTATCTTTTACGAGGGTCCGAGTGCCTATGTTTCCCTCATTCAGGGCACGGCTCTAGCGGCCCTAAACCAGAGTAGCTTTCAGGGTTTACTTCTCTCCTCCGCACGTCAAACCTCTAAAACCAGCGGACTATTGAAACCTTAATGTTACCGACAAGCTGCGGTCACAATGGTTGCTTCCAACACAATCACCTTCCAGACGCACGAGGTGCGGGGGGAGAGTACACACACACGCACACACACACATACACTGTGTGAGTGGGACACACACACTGTGACACACACACACACACTGTGTGAGTGACACACAAGCACACACTTTGTGAGTGACACACACATTGTGAGTGACACACACTGTGTTAGTGACACACTGTGTGAGTAACTCTCACACACACACACACACCATGTGAGTGACACACACACACTGTGTGAGTGACACACACACATACTGTGTGACACACGCACGTACTGTGTGACACACGTACACACAGTGTGAGTGACACACACACACACTGTGTGACACACACATACTGTGTGACACACACACAGTGTTAGTGACTCACACACACACTGTGAGTGACACACACTGTGTTAGTGACACACACTGTGTGAGTAACTCACACACACACACACACACACACACACACACACCATGCGAGTGACACACACACACTGTGAGCTGCTCACACACACTGTGTGAGTGACACACACACACACATACACTGTGTGAGTGACACACACACACTGTGTTAGTGACGCACATACACTGTGAGTGACACACACACACACACTGTGTAAGTGACTCACATACACTGTGAGTGACACACACACTGTGAGTGACACACACTGTGTAAGTGACTCACATACACTGTGAGTGACACACACACTGTGAGTGACACACTCTGTGTAAGTGACTCACATACACTGAGTGACACACACACACTGTGAGTGACACACACTGTGTGAGGGACTCACACACTTACACTGTGACACACTGTGTGGGTGACTTACACACACACACATTCTGAGTGACACACACACACACTGTGTTAGTGACAGACACTGTATGAGTGACTCACACACACTGTGTGAGTCACTCACACACACACACACAACGCAAAAAAATCAGATAACTTTTTAAGGTGCTCGGAAGAAAGTTGAAATGCCATAGAAATGCAAATTATAATATACATATGTTTGTGTATATTTCGCCTGCTATTGCGAATTCATTGCATATATATATATATATATATATATATATATATATATATATATATATATATATATATATATATATATATATATATATATATATATATATATATATTATATATATCGCCTACACAGTAGGCTTCTTCAGTCGAGTTCAGAAAATAGGCAGCAGCAGTAGAGATGTGAAGACCATGTATTCAGTCCATCACTCTTAAAGTCGTAGATCCGAGGTAGTCAGTCCCTCAACCTGGAGAAAAGTTCTGTTCCATAGTCTGAAACAGTCTGAAGAGAGAAACGACAGTGTGGAGACATATACTGTCGGAAGGACAGGTGCAGGGTGGTAGAAGAGTGAATGTAGTCACTGAGAGGTCACGTCCCTCTCAGATCCAACGATTCTCACTTAAAAAAGTTGGCCAAGGTATTTTCTCTTCTGTACCAAGATGCCCTTGTGTTGCAGTGTCTGTCAGAGTGAATATTCACTCTTCTATCCTCCCTAGCATAAAAGAGTGAATGTGGTGAACTGTGTCGGCCGGCAGTCAGTTCAGTGAGTAGAGAGTGAGGTTGGCAGGCATACTTGCAGAATCGTAGGCAGGCAGACAGAGATGTAAGCAAACATGCAGGTTGGCAGGCATGCAGGTAGGCCAGAGGTAGAGGTCCTTGTGTCCTGTACAGCGACTGGTGGTAATTGGAGGTTGTTAGGTAGTCAGCATGCTCATCATCCTCGTAACTCACGCATGATAATTAGCGGGCAGGAGGCTCCCCGCACGTGCCCTTGGGGTTTCCGGTGGTGAGATCCATCATGCAAATCACTAGACTCACTGGTGAGGGTCATTACTGCTGCTACGATGGTGCCGCGAACTGGTGACCGCACTGCGGGGGTGTCGCAAGCTGGTGACCGCACTTACCCGCTGGCGACCGCACTGCTGTGGTGCTAATAGTAGGTGACCACACTTTTCCCGCCTGTAACTAGCAAAGACCAGAGTTATCGCGGTCAGTGTGAGCCCGCGGTGGGTAGCAAAGGCTACAGATACTATCTCACAAATTGATATTTACAGAACAAAAAGGTACAGTACCCGTGACTGGAACAATACACAGTAGTTAATGGTCCAAGTCGGACCGAACCGTCGTCTTAATAAGCTTCTCTCCCCTATGTGCTGGTTATTTATTCTTGGCAGAGTGTTACATCGATGGAATGATATACGCCAGCTAGTACTGAGTGCTACAGCCACTGGAAGTTTAAGACAAAAATAAATACTCCACGAAGTTAGTACCTGACCAGCCGGGCTGTGGTTCGTTCGTTGGTTTACGTGCGGCCAACAGTAGCAGCCTGGTTGATCAGGCCCTGGTCCACCATGAGGCCTGGTCACGGACCGGGCCGCGGGGGCAATGACCCCCAGAACCCTCTCCAGGTACAGAGTAAATACTGAAAACGGGGAAAGGTTTATCAACATAAACAATGGGAATTTTGCCTAGTATTCTTTCGCTATGTAACCTGGAAACCAACGAGTCGTATTCCAACGTCGCGAAAATGCACAAGAGTATTAATTTTGTCCCTTTAACTTCCTTAACCATCTCTCATAGTTCATCCTTCCTTGAATCTAATAGAAAATAGACAAGCAGGTGCATCAGAATTAAAGAAAACAACTGAAACTCACTTGTTTAACGTGAGTGTAAAAAGGACGTGTAAAAGGGAAAAAAGTAGATAGCAACTCAGGTGTAAAACACAGATGTATAAATTTACTGAAGGAATTTTGATTGAGGGTATCACATGACGCGGTGAGGGTAATCACAGGGATGATGTGGGGTGATGTTGACTTTATGTGGTTGTAATGTGGGTTTTGTGGTGACTTCCGTGTTGATACTGCCGCTGTGTGTGTGCACATCCACTGACTGTCTCCTTCACTGGTTCCCTCATTCATTTATTCCTATATTCACTAGTTCCTTCATTCATTGGTTCCCTCATTCGTCGATTTATTCACTCATTTTTCTGCCTCACTTGTTCTATACGTAGTTTATTCACTCTAAACAAACCATACCACGGACGGGGTTAGAACCCTCGATCAGAGAGTCTGGGGTTCTGAGACTCTCTGATCGCGGGTTCTAACCCTGCCCCTGGTATGGTTTGTTTGCAATCGTGTCATTACGATTTCGTGAGTCATCTTCACTCACTCTTATTTCCATGCAAATCTATGGATTCTTCACTCCACCTTTCACCGTCCATCTTACTGTGTCATGCCACACTGCACGATACCTGCCGTCCATCTTACTGTGTCATGCCACACTGCACGATACCTGCCGTCTATCATACTGTGTCATGCCACACTGCACGATACCTGCCGTCTATCATACTGTGTCATGCCACACTGCACGATACCTGCCGTCTATCATACTGTGTCATGCCACACTGCACGATACCTGTCGTCCATCTTACTGTATCATGCCACACTGCACGATACCTGCCGTCTATCATACTGTGTCATGCCACACTGCACGATACCTGCCGTCTATCATACTGTGTCATGCCTCACTGCACGATACCTGCCGTCTATCATACTGTGTCATGCCACACTGCACGATACCTGCCGTCTATCATACTGTGTCATGCCACACTGCATGATACCTGCCGTCCATCTTACTGTGTCATGCCACACTGCACGATACCTGCTGCTGCTGCTGTTCCACCCTCCTAACTCCTGCTACTACTGCTCGACTCTCACAACACCTGCTGCTGCTGTTCCACCCTTCTAACACCTGCTGGTGCTGCTCGATTCTCACAACACTTGCTGCTGCTGTTCCACCCTCCTAACACCTGCTGATGCTGCTCGACCCCTCACAACACCTGCTGATGCTGCTCGACCCCTCTCAACACCTGCTGATGCTCCTCGACCCCTCACAACACCTGCTGATGCTGCTCGACCCCTCACAATACCTGCTGATGCTGCTCGACCACTCACAACACCTGCTGATGCTGCTCGACCCCTCACAACATCTGCTGATACTGCTCAACCCCTCAAAACACCTCGTGATGCTGCTTGCCCTTCAAAACACCTGCTGATGCTGCTCGACCCCTCACAATACCTGCTCATGCTGCTCGACCCTCACAACACCTGCTGATGCTGCTCGACCCCTCACAACACCTGCTGATGCTGCTCGACCCTCACAACACCTGCTGATGCTACTCGACCCTCAAAACACCTGCAGATGCTCCTCGACCCCTCACAACACCTGCTGATGCTGCTCGACCCCTCACAATACCTGCTCATGCTGCTCGACCCTCACAACACCTGCTGATGCTGCTCGACCCCTCACAACACCTGCTGATGCTGCTCGACCCCTCAAAACACCTGGTGATGCTGCTCGACCCTCACAACACCTGCTGATGCTGCTCGACCCTCACAACACCTGCTGATGCTGCTCGACTCTCACAACACCTGCTGATGCTGCTCGACCCCTCACAACACCTGCTGATGCTGCTCGACCCTCACAACACCTGCTGATGCTGCTCGACCCTCATAACACCTGCTGATGCTCCTCGACCTCTCACAACACCTGCTGATGCTGCTCGACCCCTCACAACTCCTGCTGATGCTGCTCGACCCTCACAACACCTGCTGATGCTGCTCGACCCCTCAAAGCACCTGCTGATGCTGCTCGACCCTCACAACACCTGCTGATGCTGCTCGACCCTCACAACACCTGCTGATGCTGCTCGACCCCTCACAACACCTGCTGATGCTGCTCGACCCTCACAACACCTGCTGATGCTGCTCGACCCTCACAGCACCTACTGATGCTTCTCGACCCTCACAACACCTGCTGATGCTGCTCGACCCCTCACAACACCTACTGATGCTGCTCGACCCCTCACAACACCTGCTGATGCTGCTCGATCCTCACAACACCTGCTGATGCTGCTCGACCCCTCACAACACCTGCTGATGCTGCTCGACCCCTCACAACACCTGCTGATGCTGCTCGATCCTCACAACACCTGCTGATGCTGCTCGACCCCTCACAACACCTGCTGATGCTGCTCGACCCCTCACAACACCTGCTGATGCTTCTCGACCCTCACAACACCTACTGATGCAGCTCGACCCCTCACAACATCTACTGATGCTGCTCGATCCTCACAACACCTGCTGATGCTGCTCGACCCCTCACAACACCTGCTGATGCTGCTCGATCCTCACAACACCTGCTGATGCTGCTCGACCCCTCACAACACCTGCTGATGCTGCTCGACCCCTCACAACACCTGCTGATGCTTCTCGACCTCTAACAATACCTACTGATGCTGCTTGACCCCTCATAACACCTGCTGATGCTGCTCGACCCCTCACAACACCTGCTGATGCTGCTTGACCCCTCACAACACTTCCTGATGCAGCTCGACCCCTCACAACACATGCTGATGCTGCTCGACCCTCACAACACCTACTGATGCAGCTCGACCCCTCACAACACCTACTGATGCTGCTCGACCCCTCACGACACCTGCTGATGCTTCTCGACCTCTAACAACACCTACTGATGCTGCTCGACCCCTCACAACACCTGCTGATGCTGCTCCACCCCTTACAACACCTGCTGATGCTGCTCGACCCCTCACAACACCTGCTGATGCTTCTCGACCCCTCACAACACCTGCTCATGTTGCTCGACCCTCATAACACCTGCTGATGCTGCTCGACCCCTCACAACACCTGCTGATTCTCCTCAACCCCTCACAACACCTGCTGATGCTGCTCAACTCTCACAACACCTACTGATGCTGCTAAACCCTCACAACACCTACTGATGCTGCTCAACCCTCACAACACCTACTGATGCTGCTCGCCCCTCACAACACCTGCTGATGCTGCTCGACCCCTCACAACACCTGCTGATGCTGCTCGACCCTCACAACACCTGCTGATGCTGCTCGACCCCTCACAACATCTGCTAATGCTGCTCGACCCCTCACAACACCTGCTGATGCTGCTCGACCCTCACAACACCTGCTGATGCTGCTCGACCCCTCACAACACCTGCTGATGCTGCTCGACCCCTCACAACACCTGCTGATGCTGCTCAACCCTCACAACATCTACTGATGCTGCTCAACCCTCACAACACCTTCTGATGCTGCTCAACCCTCACAACACCTACTGATGCTGCTCAACCCTCACAACACCTGCTGATGCTGCTCGCCCCTCACAACACCTACTGATGCTGCTCGACCCCTCACAACACCTGCTGATGCTGCTCAACCCTCACAACACCTACTGATGCTGCTCAACCCTCACAACACCTACTGATGCTGCTCAACCCTCACAACACCTACTGATGCTGCTCAACCCTCACAACACCTACTGATGCAGCTCGACCCCTCACAACACCTGCTGATGCTGCTCGACCCTCACAACACCTGCTGATGCTGCTCGACCCCTCACAACACCTACTGATGCTGCTCGACCCTCACAACACCTGCTGATGCTGCTTGACCCCTCACAACACCTGCTGATGCTGCTTGACCCCTCACAACACCTACTGATGCTGCTCGACCCCTCACAACACCTGCTGATGCTGCTCGACCCCTCACAACACCTGCTGATGCTGCTCGACCCCTCACAACACCTGCTGATGCTGCTCGACCCCTCACAACACCTGCTGATGCTGCTCGACCCTCTACTTGACTTGTCTCTTACCAGTACAATAAACAACAACACGCAGATGGCTGCCAGAAATGATAATAATGATTCAACATTTACTAATAAAATTACTAATAACTTCACTGCAATCAATAGTAGTAAAATCTCCTCTTGGTATGATAAATAAAGAACAAAGATATAAATAAGGTTTGAATCTCCTGGAAGCTAGGGAGAGGATGTTAGGGTTCGTGAGTATACCAGAGAATATTGTGTCCTGGAACTGACGTTGTCACCATGGGCCGCTCCATGTGTGGGAGCAGCGTGCAGGTGTTGGGAGGAGCGTGCAGGTGTTGGGAGCAGCGTGCAGGTGTTGGGAGGAGCGTGCAGGTGATGTGAGGAGCGTGCAGGTGTTGGGAGCAGCGTGCAGGTGTTGGGAGGAGCGTGCAGGTGTTGGGAGCAGCGTGCAGGTGTTGGGAGCAGCGTGCAGGTGTTGGGAGCAGCGTGCAGGTGTTGGGAGGAGCGTGCAGGTGTTGGGAGGAGCGTGCAGGTGTTGGAAGCAGTGTGCAGGTGTGGGAGCAGTGTGCAGGTGTTGGGTGGAGCGTGCAGGTGTTGGGAGCAGCGTGCAGGTGTTGGGAGCAGCGTACAGGTGTTGGAAGGAGCGTGCAGGTGTTGGAAGGAGCGTGTAGGTGTTAGGAGGAGCGTGCAGGTGTTGGGAGCAGCGTGCAGGTGTTGGGAGCAGCGTGCAGGTGTTGGGAGGAGCGTGCAGGTGTTGGGAGCAGCGTGCAGGTGTTGGGAGCAGCGTGCAGGTGTTGGGAGGAGCGTGCAGGTGTTGGGAGGAGCGTGCAGGTGTTGGGAGGAGCGTGCAGGCGTTGGGAGGAGCGTGCAGGTGTTGGGAGCAGCGTGCAGGTGTTGGGAGGAGCGTGCAGGTGTTGGGAGCAGCGTGCAGGTGTTGGGAGCAGCGTGCAGGTGTTGGGAGCAGCGTGCAGGTGTTGGGAGGAGCGTGCAGGTGTTGGGAGGAGCGTGCAGGTGTTGGAAGCAGTGTGCAGGTGTGGGAGCAGTGTGCAGGTGTTGGGAGCAGCGTGCAGGTGTTGGGAGCAGCGTACAGGTGTTGGAAGGAGCGTGCAGGTGTTGGCAGGAGCGTGTAGGTGTTGGGAGCAGCGTGCAGGTGTTGGGAGCAGCGTGCAGGTGTTGGGAGGAGCGTGCAGGTGTTGGGAGCAGCGTGCAGGTGTTGGGAGCAGCGTGCAGGTGTTGGGAGGAGCGTGCAGGTGTTGGGAGGAGCGTGCAGGTGTTGGGAGGAGCGTGCAGGCGTTGGGAGGAGCGTGCAGGTGTTGGGAGGAGCATGCAGGTGTTGGGAGGAGCGTGCAGGTGTTGGGAGGAGCGTGCAGGTGTTGGGAGCAGCGTGCAGGTGTTGGGAGCAGCGTGCAGGTGTTGGGAGGAGCGTGCAGGTGTTGGGAGGAGCGTGCAGGTGTTGGGAGGAGCGTGCAGGTGTTGGGAGCAGCATGCAGGTGTTGGGAGGAGCGTGCAGGTGTTTGGAGGAGCGTGCAGGTGTTGGGAGGAGCGTGCAGGTGTTGGGAGGAGCGTGCAGGTGTTGGGAGGAGCGTGCAGGTGTTGGGAGCAGCGTGCAGGTGTTGGGAGGAGCGTGCAGGTGATGGGAGGAGCGTGCAGGTGTTGGGAGGAGCGTGCAGGTGATGGGAGGAGCGTGCAGGTGTTGGGAGGAGCGTGCAGGTGATGGGAGGAGCGTGCAGGTGTTGGGAGCAGCGTGCATGTGTTGGGAGCAGCGTGCAGGTGTGGGAGCAGTGTGCAGGTGTTGGGAGCAGCGTGCAGGTATTGGGAGCACCGTGCAGGTGTTGAGAGCAGCGTGCAGGTGTTGGGAGCAGCGTGCAGGTGTGGGAGCAGCGTGCAGGTGATGGGAGGAACGTGCAGGTGTGGGAGCAGTGTGCAGGTGTTGGGAGGAGCGTGCAGGTGTTGGGAGCAGCGTGCAGGTGTTGTTAGCAGCGTGCAGGTGTTGGGAGCAGTGTGCAGGTGTTGGGAGCAGCTTGCAGGTGTTGGGAGCAGCGTGCAGGTGTTGTTAGCAGCGTGCAGGTGTTGGGAGCAGCGTGCAGGTGTTGGGAGCAGCGTGCAGGTGTTGAGAGCAACGTGCAGGTGTTGGGAGCAGCGTGCAGGTGTGGAAGCAGCGTGCAGGTGATGGGAGGAACGTGCAGGTGTGGGAGCAGTGTGCAGGTGTTGAGAGGAGCGTGCAGGTGTTGGGAGCAGCGTGCAGGTGTTGATAGCAGCGTGCAGGTGTTGAGAGCAGCGTGCAGGTGTTGAGAGCAGCGTGCAGGTGTGGGAGCAGCGTGTAGGTGATGGGAGGAACGTGCAGGTGTGGGAGCAGTATGCAGGTGTTGGGAGCAGCGTGCAGGTATTGGGAGCAGCGTGCAGGTGTTGATAGCAGCGTGCAGGTGTTGAGAGCAGCGTGCAGGTGTTGGGAGCAGCGTGCAGGTGTGGGAGCAGCGTGTAGGTGATGGGAGGAACGTGCAGGTGTGGGAGCAGTGTGCAGGTGTTGGGAGGAGCGTGCAGGTGTTGGGAGCAGCGTGCAGGTGTTGGGAGCAGCATGCAGGTGTTGGGAGCAGCGTGCAGGTGTGGGAGCAGCGTGCAGGTGTTGGGAGCAGCGTGCAGGTGTGGGAGCAGCGTGCAGGTGTTGGGAGCAGCGTGCAGGTGTTGGGAGCAGCGTGGAAGTGTTGGGAGCAGCGTGCAGGTGTGGGAGCAGCGTGCAGGTGTTGGGAGGAGCGTGCAGGTGTTCGAGCAGCGTCTTGGGGTGGGAGCAGCGTGCGGGTGTGGGAGCAGCGTCCGGGGTTCGGAGCAGCGTGCAGGTGTGGGAACAGCGTGCGGACGTGGGAGCAGCGTGCGGGTGTGGGAGCAGTGTGCGAGTGTGGGAACGGCGTGCGGGTATGGGAGCAGCATGCAGATGTGGGAGCAGTGTGCAGATGTGGGAGCAGCGTGCAGATGTGTGAGCAGCGTGCAGATGTGGGAGCAGCGTGCGGGTTTGGTAGCAGCAAGCAGGTGTGGGAGCAGCATGCGGGTGTGGGAACAGCGTGCGGGTGTGGGAGCAGCGTGCGGGTGTGTATATATGAACTATGGTATATCTACACTTTAGTTACTATCCTGAGTGAGTGCCCAGCTTCTTTGATCATCTTATTACTGTTTAGTACATAAGCTGAGCTGTGATGGTGGTGTCTCACCTTCCTTGTTTATAGTTATAGAAGTACCTATGATGGTGGTGTCTCATCTTCCTTGTTTATAGTTACAGAAGTACCTATGATGGTGGTGTCTCACCTTCCTTGTTTATAGTTATAGAAGTACCTATGATGGTGGTGTCTCACCTTCCTTGTTTATAGTTATAGAAGTACCTATGATGATGGTGTCTCACCTTCCTTGTTTATAGTTATAGAAGTACCTATGATGGTGGTGTCTCATCTTCCTTGTTAATAGTTACAGAAGTACCTATGATGGTGGTGTCTCACCTTCCTTGTTTATAGTTATAGAAGTACCTATGATGGTGGTGTCTCACCTTCCTTGTTTATAGTTACAGAAGTACCTATGATGGTGGTGTCTCACCTTCCTTGTTTATAGTTATAGAAGTACCTATGATGGTGGTGTCTCACCTTCCTTGTTTATAGTTACAGAAGTACCTATGAAGGTGGTGTCTCACCTTCATTGTTTATAGTTATAGAAGTACCTATGATGGTGGTGTCTCACCTTCCTTGTTTATAGTTACAGAAGTACCTATGATGGTGGTGTCTCACCTTCCTTGTTTATAGTTACAGAAGTACCTATGATGGTGGTGTCTCACCTTCCTTGTTTATAGTTATAGAAGTACCGATGATGGTGGTGTCTCACCTTCCTTGTTTATAGTTATAGAAGTACCTATGATGGTGGTGTCTCATCTTCCTTGTTTATAGTTACAGAAGTACCTATGATGATGGTGTCTCACCTTCCTTGTTTATAGTTATAGAAGTACCTATGATGGTGGTGTCTCATCTTCCTTGTTAATAGTTACAGAAGTACCTATGATGGTGGTGTCTCACCTTCCTTGTTTATAGTTATAGAAGTACCTATGATGGTGGTGTCTCACCTTCCTTGTTTATAGTTACAGAAGTACCTATGATGGTGGTGTCTCACCTTCCTTGTTTATAGTTATAGAAGTACCTATGATGGTGGTGTCTCACCTTCCTTGTTTATAGTTACAGAAGTACCTATGATGGTGGTGTCTCACCTTCATTGTTTATAGTTATAGAAGTACCTATGATGGTGGTGTCTCACCTTCCTTGTTTATAGTTACAGAAGTACCTATGATGGTGGTGTCTCACCTTCCTTGTTTATAGTTACAGAAGTACCTATGATGGTGGTGTCTCACCTTCCTTGTTTATAGTTATAGAAGTACAGATGATGGTATTGTCTCACCTTCCTTGTTTATAGTTACAGAAGTACCTATGATGGTGGTGTCTCACCTTCCTTGTTTATAGTTATAGAAGTACCTATGATGGTGGTGTCTCACCTTCCTTGTTTATAGTTATAGAAGTACCTATGATGGTGGTGTCTCACCTTCCTTGTTTATAGTTATAGAAGTACCGATGATGGTATTGTCTCACCTTCCTTGTTTATAGTTACAGAAGTACCTATGATGGTGGTGTCTCACCTTCCTTGTTTATAGTTACAGAAGTACCTATGATGGTGGTGTCTCACCTTCCTTGTTTATAGTTATAGAAGTACCGATGATGGTGGTGTCTCACCTTCCTTGTTTAGAGTTACAGAAGTACCTATGATGGTGGTGTCTCACCTTCCTTGTTTATAGTTACAGAAGTACCTATGATGGTGGTGTCTCACCTTCCTTGTTTATAGTTATAGAAGTACCGATGATGGTGGTGTCTCACCTTCCTTGTTTATAGTTATAGAAGTACCTATGATGGTGGTGTCTCACCTTCCTTGTTTATAGTTACAGAAGTACCTATGATGGTGGTGTCTCACCTTCCTTGTTTATAGTTATAGAAGTACCGATGATGGTGGTGTCTCACCTTCCTTGTTTATAGTTACAGAAGTACCTATGATGGTGGTGTCTCACCTTCCTTGTTTATAGGTACAGAAGTACCTATGATGGTTGTTACAGAAGCAGTTATAATTTAATTTTTAACCCAGTTCCACCGACTTGTGTTTGGTATTTGTATTTGGCCCTGTTTCTCACACTGCTGTCAACCAGCTTGCTGGTGTCTTAGCTCTGGCGCTGTTTCTCACACTGCTGTCAACCAGCTTGCTGGTTTCTGGCCAAATGTGCTCTGTCCTGTTTACGCATGAAAGTTTGTTTGCATTTAATAACAAAAAGTCACAATACTGTAACTGGAACAATACACAAATAACCCGCACATAGGAGAGAGGAGCTTACCACGACGTTTCGGTCCGACTTGGTCCATTTACAAAGTCAGTGTGTCTTTGTAAATGGTCCAAGTTGGGAGTGGTCCATGTTGGGTGTGCGTACCCTATCCTGGGCATGTATATTCCATTTTCGGTGTGCGTACCCTATTCTGAGCGTGTATACTCCATGTTGGGTGTGCGTACCCTATCTTGGGAGTGTGTAACCACCCCTAGGTGTGTGTACTCACGCCTGGGTATGTGTACTCACCTCTAGGTGTGTGTACTCACCTCTAAGTGTGTGTGTACTCATCGCTGGCTGTGTGTACTCACCCCTGGCTGTGTGTACTCACCCCTGGGTGTGTGTACTCACCTCTAGGTGTGTGTACTCATCGCTGGCTGTGTGTACTCACCCCTGGGTACGTGTACTCACCCCTGGGTGTGTGTACTCACCTCTAAGTGTGTGTACTCATCGCTGACTGTGTGTACTCACCGCTGGGTGTGTGTACTCACCCCTGGGTGTGTGTACTCACCTCTAGGTGTGTGTACTCATCGCTGACTGTGTGTACTCACCGCTGGGTATGTACTCATCCATGGGTATGTGTACTCACCGCTTGGTGTGTGTACTCACCCCTGGGTGTATGTACTCACCGATGGGTGTGTGTGCTCACCGCTGGGTGTGTGTACTCACCCCTGGGTGTGAGTGTACTCACTGCTGGGTGAGTGTACTCACCCTTGAATATGTGTGTACTCACCCCTAGGTGTGTGTGTGCTCACTCCTGGGTGTATGTACTCACCGCTGGGTGTGTGTACTCACCGTTGGGCGTGTGTACTCAATGCTTGTGTGTACTCACCTCTGGGTGTGTGTACTCACCTCTGGGTGTGTGTACTCACCGCTGGGTGTGTGTTCACAGCTTGGTGTTTGTACTCACGCCTGGGTGTGTGTACTAACCCCTGGGTGTGTGTACTCACCGCAGGGGGTGTATACTCACTGCTGGGTGTGTGTACTCACCGCTGAGTGTGTACTCACCCCTGGGTGTGTGTACTCACCTCTGGGTGTGTATTCGCCGCTGGGTGTGTGTACACACCCCTGGGTGTGTGTGCTCACCGCTGGGTGTGTGTACTCACCGCTGGGTGTGTGTATTCACCCCTGGGTGTGTGTACTCACTTCTGGGTGTATATACTCACCACTGAGTGTGTACTCACTGCTGGGTGTGTACTCACCGCTGGGTTTGTGTACTCACCGTTGGATGTGTGTACTCACCTCTGTATGTGTGTACTCACCACTGGGTGTGTGTACTCACCGCTGGTTGTGTGTACTCACCGCTGGATGTGTACTCACCGCTGGGTGTATGTACTCACTGCTGGGTGTGTGTACTCACCGCTGGGTGTGTGTACTAACCCCTGGGTGTGTGTACTCACCCCTGGGTGTGTGTACTCACCGCTGGGTGTGTGTACTCACCGCTGGGGGTGTGTATTCACCGCTGGGCGTGTGTACTCACGCCTGGGTGTGTGTAATCACCGCTGGGTGTGTGTACTCACCCGCTGGGTGTGTGTACTCACCGCTGGGTGTGTACTCACCGCTGGGTGTGTGTACTCACCCCTGGGTGTGTGTACTCACCGCTGGGTGTGCGTACTCACCGCTGGGGGTGTGTATTCACCGCTGGACGTGTGTACTCATGCCTGGGTGTGTGTAATCACCGCTGGGTGTGTTTACTCACCGCTGGGTGTGTACTCACCGCTGGGTGTGTGTACTCACCGCTGGGTGTGTGTACTCACCGCTGGGTGTGTACTCACCGCTGGATGTGTACTCACCCCTGGGTGTATACTCACCCCTGGGTGTGTGTACTCACCCCTGGGTGTGTGTACTCATCCCTGGGTGTGTACTCACCGCTGGGTGTGTGTACTCACCGCTGGGTGTGTGTACTCACCCCTGGATGTGTGTACTCACCGCTGAGTGCGGGGAGACGAGTCTAAGAGTACTTTGTTGTGGAAAAACTGCTTAACAATGATCTGGTGTGTGGGCGTCTGTTTACATGTTGTTTGTTAAATACCCTAGTGTGGGGGACTTAGTGCTTCGTCTGCCTCTTGTGTGGGGGAGTTTAGCACCTCACCTTCCCTGTGTGTGTGGGGGGAGTTTAGCACCTCACCTTCCCTGTGTGTGTGGGGGGAGTTTAGCACCTCACCTTCCCTGTGTGTGGGGGAGTTTAGCACCTCACCTTCCCTGTGTGTGTGGGGGGAGTTTAGCACCTCACCTTCCCTGTGTGTGTGGGGGGAGTTTAGCACCTCACCTTCCCTGTGTGTGTGGGGGGAGTTTAGCACCTCACCTTCCCTGTGTGTGGGGGAGTTTAGCACCTCACCTTCCCTGTGTGTGTGGGGGGAGTTTAGCACCTCACCTTCCCTGTGTGTGGGGGAGTTTAGCACCTCACCTTCCCTGTGTGTGTGGGGGGAGTTTAGCACCTCACCTTCCCTGTGTGTGTGGGGGGAGTTTAGCACCTCACCTTTCCTGTGTGTGGGGGAGTTTAGCACCTCACCTTCCCTGTGTGTGGGGGGAGTTTAGCACCTCACCTTCCCTGTGTGTGGGGGGAGTTTAGCACCTCACCTTCCCTGTGTGTGTGGGGGGAGTTTAGCACCTCACCTTCCCTGTGTGTGGGGGGAGTTTAGCACCTCACCTTCCCTGTGTGTGGGGGGAGTTTAGCACCTCACCTTCCCTGTGTGTGGGGGGAGTTTAGCACCTCACCTTCCCTGTGTGTGGGGGAGTTTAGCACCTCACCTTCCCTGTGTGTGTGGGGAGTTTAGCACCTCACCTTCCCTATGTGTGAGGGAGTTTAACACCTAACCTTCCCTATGTGTGGGGGAGTTTAGCACCTAACCTTCCCTGTGTGTGGGGGGAGTTTAGCACCTAACCTTCCCTGTGTGTGGGGGGAGTTTAGCACCTAACCTTCCCTGTGTGTGTGGGGAGTTTAGCACCTAACCTTCCCTATGTGTGAGGGAGTTTAACACCTAACCTTCCCTATGTGTGGGGGAGTTTAGCACCTAACCTTCCCTGTGTGTGGGGGGAGTTTAGCACCTCACCTTCCCTGTGTGTGTGGGGAGTTTAGCACCTCACCTTTCCTGTTTCTGGGGGGAGTTTAGCACCTCACCTTCCCTGTGTGTGGGGAGTTTAGTACCTCACCTTCCCTGTGTGTGGGGGGGGCAGTTTAGCACCTAACCTTCCCTGTGTGTGGGGGGGGAGTTTAGCACCTAACCTTCCCTGTGTGTGGGGGAGTTTAGTACCTCACCTTCCCTGTGTGGGGGGGGGAGTTTAGCACCTAACCTTCCCTGTGTGTGGGGGGAGTTTAGCACCTAACCTTCCCTGTGTGTGGGGGAGTTTAGTACCTCACCTTCCCTGTGTGTGGGGGGGAGTTTAGCACCTAACCTTCCCTGTGTGTGGGGGGAGTTTAGCACCTAACCTTCCCTGTGTGTGGGGGAGTTTAGTACCTCACCTTCCCTGTGTGTGGGGGAGTTTAGCATGTAACCTTCCCTGTGTGTGTGGGGAGTTTAGCACCTAACCTTCCCTGTGTGGGGGGGAGTTTAGCACCTAACCTTCCCTGTGTGTGGGAGGAGTTTAGCACCTAACCTTCCCTGTGTGTGGGGGGAGTTTAGCACCTCACCTTCCCTGTGTGTGTGGGGAGTTTAGCACCTAACCTTCCCTATGTGTGGGGGAGTTTAGCACCTAACCTTCCCTGTGTGTGGGGGGAGTTTAGCACCTCACCTTCCCTGTGTGTGGGGGGAGTTTAGCACCTCACCTTCCCTGTGTGTGGGGGGAGTTTAGCACCTCACCTTCCCTGTGTGTGGGGGGAGTTTAGCACCTCACTTTCCCTGTTTGTGGGGGGAGTTTAGCACCTCACCTTTCCTGTGTGTGGGGGGAGTTTAGCACCTCACCTTCCCTGTTTGTGGGGGGAGTTTAGCACCTAACCTTCCCTGTGTATGGGGGGAGTTTAGCACCTCACCTTCCCTGTGTGTTTGGGAAGTTTAGCACCTAACCTTCCCTGTGTATGGGGGGAGTTTAGCACCTAACCTTCCCTGTGTGTGGGGAGAGTTTAGCACCTCACCTTCCCTGTGTGTAGGGAGAGTTTAGCACCTCACCTTCCCTGTGTGTGTGGGGGGAGTTTAACACCTAACCTTCCCTGTGTGTGGGGGGCAGTTTAGCACCTAACCTTCCCTGCGTGTGGGGGGGGGGTAGTTTAGCACCTAGCCTTCCCTGTGTGTGGGGGGAGTTTACCACCTAACCTTCCCTGTGTGTGGGGGAGTTTAGCACCTAACCTTCCCTGTGTGGGGGAAGTTTAGCACCTCACCTTCCCTTTGTGTGTGGGGAGTTTAGCACCTAACCTTCCCTGTGTGTGGGGGAGTTTAGCACCTAACCTTCCCTGTGTGGGGGGGAGTTTAGCACCTCACCTTCCCTGTGTGTGGGGGAGTTTAGCACCTAACCTTCCCTGTGTGTGGGGGAGTTTAGCACCTAACCTTCCCTGTGTGTGTGGGGGAGTTTAGCACCTAACCTTCCCTGTGTGTGGGGGAGTTTAGCTCCTCACCTTCCCTGTGTGTGGGGGAGTTTAGCACCTCACCTTCCCTGTGTGTGGGGGAGTTTAGCACCTAACCTTCCCTGTGTGTGTGGGGGAGTTTAGCACCTAACCTTCCCTGTGTGTGTGGGGGAGTTTAGCACCTAACCTACCCTGTGTGTGGGGGAGTTTAGCACCTCACCTTCCCTGTGTGTTTGTGGGAAGTTTAGCACCTAACCTTCCCTGTGTATGGGGGAGTTTAGCACCTAACCTTCCCTGTGTGTGGGGGGAGTTTAGTACCTCACCTTCCCTGTGTGTGGGGGGAGTTTAGCACCTAACCTTCCCTGTGTGTGGGGGGAGTTTAGCACCTAACCTTCCCTGTGTTGGGGGGAGTTTAGTACCTCACCTTCCCTGTGTGTGGGGGGAGTTTAGCACCTAACCTTCCCTGTGTTGGGGGGAGTTTAGTACCTCACCTTCCCTGTGTGTGGGGGGAATTTAGTACCTCACCTTCCCTGTGTGTGGGGGGAGTTTAGCACCTCACCTTCCCTGTGTGTGGGGGGAATTTAGTACCTCACCTTCCCTGTGTGTGGGGGGAGTTTAGCACCTCACCTTCCCTGTGTGTGGGGGGAGTTTAGCACCTCACCTTCCCTGTGTGTGGGGGGGAGTTTAACACCTAACCTTCCCTCTCGGTGGGGGGAGTTTAGCACCTCACCTTCCCTGTGTGTGGGGGGGAGTTTAGCACCTCACCTTCCCTGTGTGTGGGGGGAGTTTAGCACCTCACCTTCCCTGTGTGTGGGGGGGAGTTTAACACCTAACCTTCCCGGTGTGTGGGGGGAGTTTAGCACCTCACCTTCCCTGTGTGTGGGGGGGAGTTTAACACCTAACCTTCCCTGTGTGTGGGGGGAGTTTAGCACCTAACCTTCCCTGTGTGGGGGGAGTTTAGTACCTCACCTTCCCTGTGTGTGGGGGGGGTCAGTTTAGCACCTAACCTTCCCTGTGTGTGGGGGGGAGTTTAACACCTAACCTTCCCTGTGTGTGGGGGGGAGTTTAGCACCTAACCTTCCCTGTGTGTAGGGGAGTTTAGTACCTCACCTTCCCTGTGTGTGGGGGGGAGTTTAGCACCTCACCTTCCCTGTGTGTGGGGGGTGGGCGTTTATCACCTCACCTACCCTGTGTGTCGGGGGGAAGTTTATCACCTCACTTTCACTCTGTGTGTGTGTTGCGTCAAGCCGCCTCCGTCACCAGCCTCGCCAAATGGGTAGCATTCATCAGCTGTGTGACGCACCAATACCCGACACAATTACCCACCCAAGTTGTGTAGCAACAATGTAACCAGCAAGGTCAAAATATGCGTCGTCTTGACAACCTTATTATATAATTTTTCCACATCTATAAATATCTCGCTGTTACACTCAGGAGGAGTTAAGGTCAACATACGTCACTGTTTACATTTATGTTCGTGGCGACCCACGACGGTATTTTCAGATTCCGAGAAAGAAATTCTCCACCGCACCTCAATAACGATGACTTTCTCATGGAAGAAATGAGCATCAGGGATTTTGATGCTGGGTTCATTATTGTGTATTTGCGACGACACAAGATAGTGTCTCGCGTTGAGCACAACAGGGTATGTGTCTGCTTCAGATATGACACGCAAGTTCCGCAGCCTTTGTGTGGGGTGGGAAGGTAAGAAATTGTCTGGATGTTGGATACATTTGGTAATTACCTATTTGTAGCTGCAGGAGCAGAGCTACGCTTGTGGTGTCCTGTATTATATGGTGGTGGGATGGACGAGTGCTGGTGATGGCGGGATGAACGCAAATTGCCTGTTTAAGTTGACAGGCGCTAAATTCCAGGTCTTAGGTACGCTTCCAAATTTTCCGTCTGCTGAGACGATTTTGCTCTCGTATTCTGGCTTACCGTTGAGTCTATACATTTAATCAACCTCTACTGAATCTCAGTCTAACTCAATCTCTACTTTATTCCTGCTTTATTAACGAGTGTTTTCTAATGTCTCTATGGTTCGTTTAGGAGTTAAGCTTTGCATGTGTGCCTTGTCCTGATCCCTCCCTTGGAAGTGCCTTCCTGCGTATTTACGTAGCTGAATTAGCAAGCGATGAGCTCTAGGTCTGGGCGAGTTTCGTGACAGAGACTCGCTTTAACACTGTGGAGCGTCACCCTGTCGGGTAGATGACTTAATCATCCTGGAAGGTAGCTTACTTAAGTCATTTATCACCGGAAGTGGGTTGGTTTCCGGGAGAATGTTGTCCTGGTGGTTCTTGTGGTCCCTGGAGCTGGTCCTGAGTGTAGGTCCTGGCCTTGTTTCTGGTCCTGGGGGTGCGTTTTGGCCTTGCGCTATTCTTGATATTCTGGCCTTGCTGGTGCTGGTGGGTGAAGTGGCGAGGCTGGTATTTCAAGAGTGTCCTGATTTGAGCAAGTGAAGGCAGTGTTAGAGAATGTTCCAGGTGGAAGTGATCAAGAATAAAAGGCACAATACAATGACTAGAACAATACACAAATACCCTGAACTTACGGGAATGAAACTTAAGGTCCAAGTCGGACCGAAAACGTCGTCATAAGTTTAATTTCCTAAGTGCGGGTTATTTGCGTTCAGTGTTGATCAGCGGAAACACAACTAGACCGGGGGTCCTGTCAAAAGACGTCCTGTGGCCTACCTGTTCCGGTCTCGTTAAGGCGTCCTCTGAGGGGTAACGTTAAGCCATAAAGGTGAAGTGAGGATGTTACCTTTTGACCTCTGGTGGTCTTGCATTTTTGTGTCTTGTGCGGTTTGCTGGTTTGCTACTCACACAAATATTTCACCACTCACCTCATCATTCTTCCATTCACAACTTGGATCTCGTTGCTCATCCGTCATCTTCCAGCGCACTCAGCTCATCTCTGAAGATTCAAATCTAATATTCATCAACAGTATTGTAAGGAATTTGAGGGAGAGTTCCAAAGGCTCTTTTGGTTTCACTTAAAAGCAACTTTTGCTGATTAGTCAGTAATTTCTTCAACGTAGCTTTGCGTCAATAATTTGTTTCAGTGTCCGTTCTCTACACACAATAGCTGTCTACCTAAATTTCTTTACGGCATCGCTATTCTTTTAACGTAGTGTCCGACTCAAACTCTGGCCATACAATAGAGCGGAAAAATAATGTAAGGGACCTGGGAGTAGTAATGTCTGAGGATCTCACTTTCAAGGATCACAACAGTGCCACGATCACAAGTGCAAAGAAAATGATAGGATGGATAATGAGAACGTTCAAAACGAGAGATGCCAAGCCAGTGATGATCCTTTTCAAATCACTTGTTCTCTCTAGGCTAGAATACTGCTGTACATTAACATCTCCACTCAAAGCAGGTGAAATTGCAGATCTAGAGAGTGTACAGAGATCCTTTACTGCACGTATAAGTTCTGTCAAGTACCTTAACTACTGGGAACGCTTGGAATCACTTGACTTGTACTCGTTGGGACGCAGGAGGGAGAGATATATCATAATCTACACTTGGAAAATCTTGGAAGGAATGGTCCCAAATCTGCACATAGAAATCACTCCCTACGAAAGAAAAAGACTGGGCAGGCGATGCAAAATACCCCCAATTAAAAGTAGGGGCGCCATTGGTACACTAAGAGAAAGCACCATAAGTGTCCGGGGCCCAAGACTGTTCAACAGCCTCCCATCAAGCATTAGGGAAATTACCAATAAACTCCTGGCTGCCTTCAAGAGAGAGCTGGACAGATACCTAAAGTCAATCCTATGGCTCGTACGTTGGACTGCGTGCGGCCAGCAATAACAGCCTGGTTGATCAGGCCCTGATCCACCAGGAGACCTGGTCATGGACCGGGCCGCGGGGGCGTTGATCCCCGGAATAACCTCCAGGTAACCAGGACTACAGATAAGCTAACAGGATAAACAACCTTCAATAAGATTTCCATTTATATTTTCAGAGGTTGTCTCTGATCAATGGATGTAGGTGACAGATTTCAAATTTTTTTTTACTTTGTAGGGGAAAGTATATCATGAAAAATTACTGCACTATACTGAACCTAACTACAGTTAAGATAAGATAAGATAAGATTTCGTTCGGATTTTTAACCCCGGAGGGTTAGCCACCCAGAATAACCCAAGAAAGTCAGTGCGTCATCGAGGACTGTCTAACTTATTTCCATTGGGGTCCTTAATCTTGTCCCCCAGGATGCGACCCACACCAGTCGACTAACACCCAGGTACCTATTTGCTGCTAGGTGAACAGGACAACAGGTGTAAGGAAACGTGTCGAAATGTTTCCACCCGCCGGGAATCGAACCCGGGCCCTCCGTGTGTGAAGCGGGAGCTTTAGCCACCAGGCCACCGGGCCACAATGGAATAATTGTGTGGGGACTGTGATGTGCAGGTAGAATGTCAGTCTTGTTGATCAGGTCGAGTGTGGTCGTGACGACCAGGTTGGGCGTTATCATGACCATGCAAATTGTTATGGGTAGCGCTAATCCCGTAGGGATTATACAGCGCTTGTGGGGGAGGGATGGAAAGCATTCAGCCTTAACTCAGGGAATTTGAGCACAGATCCAACTCCTTAGATCAAGAGCCCCTTGAGGAACCGGCCAGGCCAAATACATGTAGTTAATCATCTTCCCATCTGTCCTCCCACAGCCCAGCAGTCAACGTACAATAGGTTTATTTAGGTACAGATACACGTAAGTACAATTATTGTACTCAGTAACGTGTAAATTACTTAAAATCAAACAACACATGCAAAGTAGAGTATTCTCCCACATACAAACCAGGCCGCGGGAGGGGCGTTGACCCCTGAAACTCTCTCCAGGTATACTTCAGGTACACCACACGTCCGTTACTAATCCAAGATTAGCTCAATATCCTATCTATTTTTTTCCATTCTATCGCTATTTAACAGAATATACAACCCGCCTGTGTATGTCAGACCCTCAACAACCCTGAGTGAAGCTCCACGAACGTACACTATTTATGTTCCTCCACAAACCTTTATAAAAGCAATTTCTCCTTTGTTGTAGCCTATGATAAGAAAACACTTGACTGTTTTTCAAAATAATTCAGCTTTTCGTGGATGATCGGACGTTAGGCTATGAATTTTATGCCATTTTAATTAATAGCGACAATTTGTTATCCCTCCTCCCAAGTGAAACATTCCTGTAAACAGTTAAAAATGTCTTGCCTGTTCCTTGCCCAACCTGCAACACTACACCGCTGTAACACCAGTATTATCAGCCCCGCCTTAGCACCAGTATTATTAGCCCCGCCTTAGCACCAGTATTATTAGCCCCGCCTTAGCACCAATATTATTAGCCCTGCCTTAGCACCAGTATTATTAGCCCCGCCTTAGCACCAGTATTATTAGCCCCGCCTTAGCACCAGTATTATTAGCCCCGCCTTAGCACCAGTATTATTAGCCCCGCCTTAGCACCAGTATTATTAGCCCCGCCTTAGCACCAGTATTATTAGCACCGCCTTAGCACCAGTATTATCAGCCCCGCCTTAGCACCAGTATTATTAGCCCCGCCTTAGCACCAGTATTATTAGCACCGCCTTAGCACCAGTATTATCAGCCCCGCCTTAGCACCAGTATTATTAGCCCCGCCTTAGCACCAGTATTATCAGCCTCGCCTTAGCACCAGTATTATCAGCCCCGCCTTAGCACCAGTATTATCAGCCTCGCCTTAGCACCAGTATTATCAGCCCCGCCTTAGCACCAGTATTATCAGCCCCGCCTTAGCACCAGTATTATCAGCCTCGCTTTAGCACCAGTATTATTAGCCCCGCCTTAGCAACAGTATTATTAGCCCCGCCTAAGCAACAGTATTATTAGCCCCGCCTTAGCACCAGTATTATCAGCCCCGCCTTAGCACCAGTATTATTAGCCCCGCCTTAGCACCAGTATTATTAGCCCCGCCTTAGCACCAGTATTATCAGCCCCGCCTTAGCACCAGTATTATTAGCCCCGCCTTAGCACCAGTATTATTAGCCCCGCCTTAGCACCAGTATTATTAGCCCCGCCTTAGCACCAGTATTATTAGCCCCGCCTTAGCACCAGTATTATTAGCCCCGCCTTAGCACCAGTATTATTAGCCCCGCCTTAGCACCAGTATTATTAGCCCCGCCTTAGCACCAGTATTATTAGCCCCGCCTTAGCACCAGTATTATTAGCCCCGCCTTAGCACCAGTATTATTAGCCCCGCCTTAGCACCAGTATTATTAGCCCCGCCTTAGCACCAGTATTATTAGCCCCGCCTTAGCACCAGTATTATTAGCCCCGCCTTAGCACCAGTATTATTAGCCCTGCCTTAGAACCAGTATTATTAGCCCCGCCTTAGCACCAGTATTATTAGCCCCGCCTTAGCACCAGTATTATCAGCCTCGCCTTAGCACCAGTATTATCAGCCCCGCCTTAGCACCAGTATTATTAGCCCCGCCTTAGCACCAGTATTATCAGCCTCGCCTTAGCACCAGTATTATCAGCCCCGCCTTAGCACTAGTATTATCAGCCCCGCCTTAGCACCAGTATTATCAGCCCCGCCTTAGCACCAGTATTATCAGCCCCGCCTTAGCACCAGTATTATCAGCCCTGCCTTAGCACCAGTATTATCAGTCCCGCCTTAGCACCAGTATTATCAGCCCCGCCTTAGCACCAGTATTATCAGCCCCGCCTTAGCACTAGTATTATCAGCCCCGCCTTAGCACTAGTATTATCAGCCCCGCCTTAGCACCAGTATTATCAGCCCCGCCTTAGCACCAGTATTATCAGCCCCGCCTTAGCACCAGTATCATCAGCCTCGCCTTAGCACCAGTATTATCAGCCCCGCCTTAGCACCAGTATTATCAGCCTCGCCTTAGCACCAGTATTATCAGCCCCGCCTTAGCACTAGTATTATCAGCCCCGCCTTAGCACCAGTATTATCAGCCCTGCCTTAGCACCAGTATTATCAGCCCCGCCTTAGCACCAGTATTATCAGCCCTGCCTTAGCACCAGTATTATCAGTCCCGCCTTAGCACCAGTATTATCAGCCCCGCCTTAGTACCAGTATTATCAGCCCCGCCTTAGCACTAGTATTATCAGCCCCGCCTTAGCACTAGTATTATCAGCCCCGCCTTAGCACCAGTATTATCAGCCCTGCCTTAGCACCAGTATTATCAGCCCCGCCTTAGCACCAGTATCATCAGCCTCGCCTTAGCACCAGTATTATCAGCCCCGCCTTAGCACCAGTATTATCAGCCTCGCCTTAGCACCAGTATTATCAGCCCCGCCTTAGCACTAGTATTATCAGCCCCGCCTTAGCACCAGTATTATCAGCCCCGCCTTAGCACCAGTATTATCAGCCCTGCCTTAGCACTAGTATTATCAGCCCCGCCTTAGCACTAGTATTATCAGCCCCGCCTTAGCACCAGTATTATCAGCCCCGCCATAGCACCAGTATTATCAGCCCCGCCTTAGCACCAGTATTATCAGCCTCGCCTTAGCACCAGTATTATCAGCCCCGCCTTAGCACCAGTATTATCAGCCCCGCCTTAGCACTAGTATTATCAGCCCCGCCTTAGCACCAGTATTATCAGCCCCGCCTTAGCACCAGTATTATCAGCCCCGCCTTAGCACCAGTATTATTAGCGCCGCCTTAGCACCAGTATTATCAGCCCCGCCTTAGCACCAGTATTATCAGCCCCGCCTTAGCACCAGTATTATCAGCCCCACCTTAGCACTAGTATTATCAGCCCCGCCTTAGCACCAGCATTATCAGCCCCGCCTTAGCACCAGTATTATCAGTCCTGCCTTAGCACTAGCATTATCAGCCCCGCCTTAGCACCAGTATTATCAGCCCCGCCTTAGCACCAGTATTATCAGCCCCGCCTTAGCACTAGTATTATCAGCCCCGCCTTAGCACCAGTATTATCAGCCCCGCCTTAGCACCAGTATTATCAGCCTCGCCTTAGCACCAGTATTATCAGCCCCGCCTTATCACCAGTATTATCAGCCCCGCCTTAGCACCAGTATTATCAGCCTCGCCTTAGCACCAGTATTATCAGCCCCGCCTTAGCACCAGTATTATCAGCCCCGCCTTAGCACCAGTATTATCAGCCCCGCCTTAGCACCAGTATTATCAGCCTCGCCTTAGCACCAGTATTATCAGCCCCGCCTTAGCACCAGTATTATCAGCCCCGCCTTAGCACCAGTATTATCAGCCCTGCCTTAGCACCAGTATTATCAGCCCCGCCTTAGCACCAGTATTATCAGCCCCGCCTTAGCACTAGTATTATCAGCCCCGCCATAGCACCAGTATTATCAGCCCTGCCTTAGCACCAGTATTATCAGCCTCGCCTTAGCACTAGTATTATCAGCCCCGCCTTAGCACCAGTATTATCAGTCCTGCCTTAGCACCAGTATTATCAGCCCCGCCTTAGCACTAGTATTATCAGCCCCGCCTTAGCACCAGTATTATCAGCCCCGCCTTAGCACCAGTATTATCAGCCTCGCCTTAGCACCAGTATTATCAGCCCCGCCTTAGCACCAGTATTATCAGTCCTGCCTTAGCACTAGCATTATCAGCCCCGCCTTAGCACCAGTATTATCAGCCCCGCCTTAGCACCAGTATTATCAGCCCCGCCTTAGCACCAGTATTATCAGCCCCGCCTTAGCACCAGTATTATCAGACCCGCCTTAGCACCAGTATTATCAGCCTCGCCTTAGCACCAGTATTATCAGCCCCGCCTTAGCACCAGTATTATCAGCCTCGCCTTAGCACCAGTATTATCAGCCCCGCCTTAGCACCAGTATTATCAGACCCGCCTTAGCACCAGTATTATCAGCCCCGCCTTAGCACCAGTATTATCAGCCCCGCCTTAGCACCAGTATTATCAGCCCCGCCTTAGCACCAGTATTATCAGACCCGCCTTAGCACCAGTATTATCAGCCCCGCCTTAGCACCAGTATTATTAGCCCCGCCTTAGCACCAGTATTATCAGACCCGCCTTAGCACCAGTATTATCAGCCCCGCCTTAGCACCAGTATTATCAGCCTCGCCTTAGCACCAGTATTATCAGCCCCGCCTTAGCACCAGTATTATCAGACCCGCCTTAGCACCAGTATTATCAGCCCCGCCTTAGCACCAGTATTATCATCATAGTCCTAGCATCAGTGTTATCAGACCTGCCCTCGCATCCCGTCCAACAATTCATCTCTATCAGGTCGACGATTTTTCTCTTTCTTGATTAAAGCTGGCGTGTAAAACTGTTCTGGCTGTTTTTAATGACCCCTGGCGAACCCTTGCAGACCCTGGCAAACCCTGGAAAATCCTGACGGGTTCTGACGGACCCTGGCCCGCCCTGCGCATCCCACTGAGTTTGACTCCACTGGCAGCGCTGCTAAATATTTATCTACTGTCACTAGCACGTTAAGAGACAATACAATAAGTGTCAGGGGATTACCAACAGACCCCTGGCTGTCTTCCAGCAACCACTGGACAAGCACCTAAAGTCGGTACCTGACCCGTTGGGCTGTGGCTCGTACGTTGGATTGCGTACAGCCAGCAGTAACAGCCTGGTTGATCAGGCTCTGATCCACCATGAGGCCTGGTCACAGACCGGGCCCCGGGGGCGTTGATCCCCGGAACTCTCTCCAGGTAAACTCCAGGCAAACTGATGGCGCCTTGGTCACGGAAACTGTTTATAAACGTTATAAAAATCTGTACTAAGAGACCCTTGCTTTTTTTGTTGCAAGGGTTTCTTGAAGTTGTTGCTTCCTATTGCAACCAGTTACATAATCTACAGTGGCTTGTACCTTGTAATAACTTATTAATTAGTCAATATCAAGTTTTAGTTAGTTAGTTAGTTAAAGATTCGCCGGTATTCTCCCGGCCCGGGCCTTGTCCAAGTGGTGGCCCGGCCTTGGCTCCCTCTTTAGGGAGTGTCTGAGACCTAAGTCTCCCATGGGAGGAGGCACAAGTACCTCCTCATCTTTGGGACCAACTGTCCCCAGGCCTAGCCACAAGCTAGGCCTCTCTGGTCTGCCATCCCCGCCCCAAGGGGGCAAATGGGAATGACAGTCTTATGAGCTAAAGGCTCGGGCTCAGGCACCTACCCTACCCTAGAAGGGTTAGGCATGGTGTCGATGTATCAAGTTTTACTCCTCGTTTCAACTCTACCATTTATTTATTTATTTACATACGAGGAAGGTATACAAATGCAGAGGAAACAGTTATTTCTTGTCCAAACTTTTATTTTAGATATTAGTCACAAATACTTTTATGAGAGGAAGAATGTATGCAGTAAAATGCGTGCCTGGCCAATGAGCCATTAGAATTGCAACTTGGCAATCCAATAGTAATCTTGATTGAAAAGCAATTTAGAACCAACTATTGTCTAGTGGGTATTTTCATGTGGCTGAAACAAGCGAGGCTGGGACGACACTTTGGACCCCATTCCCAAATGGCTGAAACGTGTATTTGATGTTTCATAAACCGCTATATAGCGTTTGGAGTTAAAGTACATGAGAGCAAAAATTTTGTTCTGGAGCCGTCAACATATTTTCACTGAGCTGCAGAAAACAATATGAAGTTCAACGATGAGAAATTTCAATTACTCCGATATGGTAAACAAGAGGAAATAAAAACTTCCACAGAGTACAGAACAAATTCTGGCAACAAAATAGAGCGAGAAACCAACGTCAAAGACCTGGGAGTGATCATGTCGGAGGATCTCACCTTCAAGGACCATAACATTGTATCAATCGCATCTGCTAGAAAAATGACAGGATGGGTAATGAGAACCTTGAAAACTAGGGATGCCAAGCCCATGATGACACTCTTCAGGTCGATTGTTCTATCTAGGCTGGAATATTGCTGCACACTAACAGCACCTTTCAAGGCAGGTGAAATTGCTGACCTAGAAAATGTACAGAGAACCTTCACGACGCGCATAACTGAGATAAAACACCTCAATTACTGGGAGCGCTTGAAGTTCCTGAACCTGTACTCCCTGGAACGCAGGCGGGAGAGACATATGATTACATACACCTGGAAAATCCTAGAGGGACTAGTACCGAACTTGCACACGAAAATAACTCACAACGAAAGCAAAAGACTCGGCAGACGATGCAACAAATCCCCAATGAAAAGCAGGGGTGTCACTAGCACCTTAACAGACAATACAATTAGTGTCAGGGGCCCGAGACTGTTGAACTGCCCCCAGCATACATAAAGGAGATTACCAACAGACCCCTGGCAGTCTTCAAGCTGGCACTGGACAAGCACCTAAAGTCGGTACCTGACCAGCCGGGCTGTGGCTCGTACGTTGGATTGCGTGCAGCCAGCAGTAACAGCCTGGTTGATCAGGCTCTGATCCACCAAGAGGCCTGGTCACAGACCGGGCCGCGGGGGCGTTGACCCCCGGAACTCTCTCCAGGTAAACTCCAGGTAACTCCAGTGGACAGAACCAGGAAGTGTATGGACACGGTAACACCAGTACTGGTGTTGTTTTCATTTGAAATTCTTAGATAAATTCATTTACATAGGTTAATTTAGCTTTAATTAACCAATTTATAACTAATTATAACTTACATTACCACTAATAAATGCAATACGGTTTCTCAGTATTTGAATTTTGAGAATTGTGTGGCATTTCTGTATTAAACAAAATTGAGAACATCAGCTGTGCCTTAGTACTGTACTGTGTGCATCTGGAAGTGGCTATGTGTGAGGCTGGTGAAGGCGAGAGGATCTCTTGGTGTGGTGAACTCAGAATCCCCGAGAAGCTGAGGATCTCTTGGTGTGGTGAACTCAGAATCCCCGAGAAGCTGAGGATCTCTTGGTGTGGTGAACTCAGAATCCCCGAGAAGCTGAGGATCTCTTGGTGTGGTGAACTCAGAATCCCCAAGAAGCTGAGGATCTCTTGGTGCGGTGAACTCAGAATCCCCGAGAAGCTGAGGATCTCTTGGTGTGGTGAACTCAGAATCCCCGAGAAGCTGAGGATCTCTTGGTGTGGTGAACTCAGAATCCCCGAGAAGCTGAGGATCTCTTGGTGTGGTGAACTCAGAATCCCCGAGAAGCTGAGGATCTCTTGGTGTGGTGAACTCAGAATCCCCGAGAAGCTGAGGATCTCTTGGTGTGGTGAACTCAGAATCCCCGAGAAGCTGAGGATCTCTTGGTGTGGTGAACTCAGAATCCCCAAGAAGCTGAGGATCTCTTGGTGCGGTGAACTCAGAATCCCCGAGAAGCTGAGGATCTCTTGGTGTGGTGAACTCAGAATCCCCGAGAAGCTGAGGATCTCTTGGTGTGGTGAACTCAGAATCCCCGAGAAGCTGAGGATCTCTTGGTGTGGTGAACTCAGAATCCCCGAGAAGCTGAGGATCTCTTGGTGTGGTGAACTCAGAATCCCCGAGAAGCTGAGGATCTCTTGGTGTGGTGAACTCAGAATCCCCAAGAAGCTGAGGATCTCTTGGTGTGGTGAACTCAGAATCCCCAAGAAGCTGAGGATCTCTTGGTGTGGTGAACTCAGAATCCCCGAGAAGCTGAGGATCTCTTGGTGTGGTGAACTCAGAATCCCCGAGAAGCTGAGGATCTCTTGGTGTGGTGAACTCAGAATCCCCGAGAAGCTGAGGATCTCTTGGTGTGGTGAACTCAGAATCCCCAAGAAGCTGAGGATCTCTTGGTGCGGTGAACTCAGAATCCCCGAGAAGCTGAGGATCTCTTGGTGTGGTGAACTCAGAATCCCCGAGAAGCTGAGGATCTCTTGGTGTGGTGAACTCAGAATCCCCGAGAAGCTGAGGATCTCTTGGTATGGTGAACTCAGAATCCCCGAGAAGCTGAGGATCTCTTGGTGTGGTGAACTCAGAATCCCCGAGAAGCTGAGGATCTCTTGGTGTGGTGAACTCAGAATCCCCAAGAAGCTGAGGATCTCTTGGTGTGGTGAACTCAGAATCCCCAAGAAGCTGAGGATCTCTTGGTGTGGTGAACTCAGAATCCCCGAGAAGCTGAGGATCTCTTGGTGTGGTGAACTCAGAATCCCCGAGAAGGTGAGGATCTCTTGGTGTGGTGAACTCAGAATCCCCGAGAAGGTGAGGATCTCTTGGTGTGGTGAACTCAGAATCCCCGAGAAGCTGAGGATCTCTTGGTGTGGTGAACTCAGAATCCCCGAGAAGCTGAGGATCTCTTGGTGTGGTGAACTCAGAATCCCCGAGAAGCTGAGGATCTCTTGGTGTGGTGAACTCAGAATCCCCGAGAAGCTGAGGATCTCTTTGTGTGCCTTTTTGTCTGTATTTCAGAATAAGTAACGTGAGACTCGGGAATAGCACACCTTTTTTTGTTTCAATAATTGAATGATTTTCTATAAAACATTTCATTATTTAACCTTACCATTCAATATACAGATGTTCGAAATATACAGTTTCTGTTTCCAGCATATATAGTAGTAGTGGAGGTAGAAGGAAGTAGTAGTAGTAGTGGAGGTAGAAGGAAGTAGTAGTAGCAGTGGGGAAGGTAGTAAGAAAGAGGAGCCAGTCAAATACTAAGAAAGACGAGCACTGTAAGGGAGCTGGGTGCTCACAGAGGGTAAAAGCGAGAACACAGAGGGGGGAAAATAAATAAATAAATATAGAAGGAACAAATACACAAGGCAGAAGAAAGACAACCCAAAGGAGAAAAAGGAAAGAGGAAAGAGAAAGAGGGAGAAGAAGAAAAAGGAGGAATCAGGTTAGGTCACGAGTGTTCTGAAGTTTGGAACATTTTACAATGTAGTGGGAGAGGAAGGCATCTACAGAGACGAAGCCAGGACTAAGATTCATACAAGTAAAGTTGTGTATTAGGGAGGATTCAACCAGACGGCGACTGTTAGAGTTGGAAGTAGGGAAGACAGTTTTAGCGGAAGACCAGTCAATAGGATGGTTGTGATCTCTGACGTGACAGAACAGAGCATTGTTAGTGTCGGCAAGCCTAACACTATTTTTGTGCTCCCTAAGTCTGTCAGAAAGAGATCGGTCAGTTTCTCCAAAGTATTGAAGAGAACAGGAGGAGCAAGAAATAGAGTAGACACCAGGAGCATCTGTAGAGGGAGGAGAGGTATGAACGAGATTAGTGCGAAGAGTGTTAGTCTGGCGGGATGGATTTATTGCATATTACTTGACTAAGAAATTCTTCAGTGTGGTGGAGCACAGAAGACTACTTAAGTAGAGAAAAACAGTTGGGGTAAAATGAATACTTTAAAAATATGAAAACAGTCAGTATAGTGAATGAGATATGAACATAGGTTAGTGTTAATATTGGCGGTGGATATCTTACTGTCTCTATT